>NC_092346.1:16713870-17015536 GCF_963676685.1 Mytilus edulis
TGCCGACTTTTTGAACTCAATATACAGTAAAAAAATATAATAAATTCGTGCTTGAGTCAATATTTTTAAAGTCAGTCATTTTTTGTACCAATGAGTTCCACAATTCTTGCGCTTTGGATATCATTCTGAAATTCAGTCCAAAATTCCTGACACAAATTAAGTCATTGACATTGTACAGTTTCAATAAAAAAATCCATGTTTTTCTAATCATAAAATTTGTGTCATGCAGCAATTTGCATTCTTGGAAACCATAGGCGGATCCAGGGGGGGGCCTGGGGGGCCCAGGCCCCCCTTTCGTGGGAAAAATTTGGTTGATTATATAGGGAATCATTGAAGCATGACTTGAGCGGGCCCCCTCTTAGGTCAGTCAGCGGGCCCCCCTTAGGAAAAGTTCTGGATCCACACTGGAAACAGCATATTAATCGTAAGCCAAATATGTTATGCCATTCCCGTAATCAATCTCTATTTTCGGTAGATGACGTTGTCATCATAGATCTGTAGAATCATTTTAAATTACTCGAAGAAATACAATAATCTAGTTGAAACAGGAAGTTTTGAATGAAACGAAATCATTGATGGTTACTGGTAATGGAAATGAACATAATCCGGAAATCATATATTTTCAAATATATATAAAAAAAAAATTGGGGCAGGATGATTTCAGAGGGGTGGACTGGGATGAAAATCTATCAATTAATTTTAATCGGCCATACATGTCGCCTATAAGAAGGCCCCAAAATGACAAAGGAGACAGCAGTTCACTTGAAATACCCGGTCTAAACTCGAAAAAAAGTGAATCCAGGTCAGTTTGCAAAAAACATGTTCGTGACTTTTCATGTTTGTAAATTATAGCACCCTTTCACTTCCCAACCCTATATATATTACAGGCTACACATTTGCACCCAGAGGCGGATTTAGGGCCTTGTGAGAAAAAAATTTGGTTGCTTATATAGGGATTCACTGAAGCATGAAGCAATCAGGCCCCCTCTTAGGCAGCCAGTGGGCCCCCACTTATGAAAATTTCTGGATCAGCCACTGGCACCCAAAGTCTGTTTGCACCCTAAATGTTTACACCCTTTTTTGTTTGGTTTGAATTATTTGTAATCTAGTTTGTTAAGTGTAATATTGCTATAAACATTTTCATTTTGTTCCCACTGTTTCCGCGAACAAACCTGTAGACTGTAGTGATACCGAGTGAACTGGATAAACACCTATATCCGCCGGACACAATGCCTACCTTGAAACTACTTATTGCTAGTAATCATTCACTAACGAATTTACAGTCAAACCTCGTCAGGTCCCGTAAACAAGGCGGCCCAGTGGCTGTGCTTGGACTTGGAGAAAGGGGTCCTACTAAAATGCGCCCGGGAGCGCCCGGGAAAATATATTCTATTGGCATGAGACAATTTTGTGTTGATGAAATAAGTTATGCACATTTTTCTTAAATTTTAGACAAGTAATATTCAAATTCAGATAATAGACATTTGTAAAAGGCAGGGTTTTGGTTTAAATTTAAAAATAAGCATTAAAACCCTGATAAACATATAGCCATGGAAACAGTTTCAGTTTCATAAAAAAGATATAATGAATGTATATCAGCATTTGCATAAAAAAGTGTTCACCATGATGGTGGCATGCAGTTGCAAAAATATTAGACTTCAGGCATCATATCCACATTTATATTAAGGACAAAACAAGCAATGATTATTTATTCTTTTTAAGGAAAAAAAATATTATTAAAAATATTATTATTTTATTCTCCCGGGCGCTAATGTTCCTTCCCCGGGCGCTTTTTCTATTCCCGGGCGCTCTCCGGCGCTTCCGGGCGCTTTTAAGTAGGACCGGGAGAAAGTCCCGGATTTTCCCGCCCTGATCTGATATAAGATATAATGCAACAGATGGGAGACTAATTTGGACTTATAATATTCATTTGGGTTTTATTTAACAATTATTATGAACGCTTCATTAAAAAATTAAAGTAAACTTTACCGATAACTGCAAAAATGGTAATTCAGGGAATATATATCCACCACCAGAACTTCAGAAAATACTTTAAAAGGGAAATAACTCTCCTGTCGACTAATAAGACGACCAACTTCCGAAGCAAGGTTGACGGATCTCCGATCTTTCCTGAAGTCATGCCTGTGTTCATGAGACGGTTCGGTTCTTCAAAAACAATGTTTCTATTTAATTTGTAATTTAGATGCGTCCTTATCATAGGCGGATCCAGGGGGGGGCATGGGGGCCCGGGTGGTTTTCCCGGTTGAATGGTTTCACACTAGTAATTGTGGGGTCCTTTATAGCTTGTTGTTTGGTCCCGGAGCCAAGGCTCCGTGTTGAAGGCCGTACCTTTGACCTATTATGGTTCACTTTTATAAATTGTTAATTCGGATGGAGAGTTGTCTCATTGGTGCTCATACCACATTGATAACTAAGTCTTTAAATATTTATATATAAAGACGGCGGTTTGACAAAAGTTATACCATGCTTACTGTTTGAATAAATGAATGCTTGAAACATATTTGAATCAGTAATTAAGAGCTCATTTTGAAAGGCATAGGCGGATCCAGGAGGGGGTGGGGTCCGCTTGGGGGCCCGGGCCTCCCCTTTATCGGGAAAAATTTGGTTGATTATATAGGGAATCATTGGTGCATGAATGGAGCCCCCCCCCCTTTTTAGGTCAGTCAGCGGGCCCCCCTTAAGAAAAGTTCTGGATCCGCCACTGAAAGGCGACTTATTTGTAGACGTCGCGTGGTACGTTTACTGGTACGTAGATTTGACTTTTCCAGAAGAAAACAAATCGTCTATAGTGGAGAAATAAAATACATTGTGTCCTGCAAAACGTAAACCCCCAAAAATACCCCCGTTGTATAAAAGCCAGAATTGGTAGCTACGACGTACCCATACAGATACAGATAGAATACTGAACTCAATTTTGACAATGATCATTCATCACTGGTTACACTGTTTATTCAGTTTGGTTTTCTGTTTCAAAAAGAAATTATAATAAATGAAATGCCTGTAAATTAAACTGTAAAGATTGAAAATAGATTTAACTCACCCTTCTTGCATGTTTTTTTTTTTTTAGTTATCCAAACGTAACAGCGATGATATCAATGGCGTTCGTAGAAGTGAAAATCCCTGGGAAAACCAGATACCTGTCAGCTATGATATCATATATTATATATGAGTTCTAAAAGTTCATCGCAAGTGCCAAAATTAATTGGTTTTTTTATATTCAAGAAAACCTAGAGGTATTGAAAATTATTGCAATTAATTTATACTAATAAATGCTTTAAACTGAAAGTACAGATATGTTTTTATTTAACCTGTTGAGAATATTTGCCTGTTAATTATATATAATTTATATGCTTTTTTTACCAGGGGCGGATCCAGCCATTTTAAAAAGGAGGGTTCCTAACCCAGGACAAAGGGGGGTTCCAATTACATGTCCCCATTCAAATGCATTGATCGTCCAAAAAAAGGGGGTTCCAACCCCCGGAACTCCCCCTCTGGATCCGCGCCTGTTTACCGTTATATGTGTGGCCCTGATCTCACTGTGGTTTAACATCTTAGAATTGAGATGATTATATTCATATTGATATATGATTTAAATAAATTAACATTTAATATTGTGTCAATTATCAAAATCAACGAATAATTACTTAAATTTACTCTTCATGTGTCCTTTAATTCAATATAAAATTAATTGCCTTTAGTCAACAAAGAGTTCTTTCCGGCGTTTGCACGAAGAATAACATATACCTTTTTTTAATTTAATTTTAGTATTAAAACGACTTTGTTCTAGTTAGTCATGTTGATGAAGTTTTGTCACAATTTGTTTGATGAATTTAAACGTATTATTTAAGTTCAGTCACTCTCCGGCTTCGGATGGTCTTAGGACACGTCTTAGTGCTGAGTTAACGGAAGTTTCATAAGTTACAATATGTCATAAATTATGTCCTTATGTTTGTCGTAAGATAGTTTTGACAGTTTAGACATGTCTCAGATACACCTTAAGACCATCCTAAATAATGTCCGAAGACATATCTTATGATATATATGTTGGGGCCGTGTCAACGAAGCTGTCATAGAACTATAGAACATGTCTTAGGATGGTCTTAGGACACATCTTATTTCTAAGTCAGGTAAACGAAAGTCCTATTATATAAGACCACCCTAAATAAGGTCCTAATTAAGACATAGATAAATCTATGGCTTATATGACATATATTAGGATACTTTCAATGATTCGGCCCCTGTGAATTATCAAAGTCTTAACATTTTTTTTTATGATTTTATGAAGACTGATTTTTGACTTAAACTGACTTTATTATTAAAATTAAAAAAAGAAGATAGGGTATGATTGCCAATAAGACAACACTCCACAAGGGACCAAATGACACGGACATAAATAACTATAGGTCATCCTAGACCCCCCCCCCCCCCCCCCAACCACCACCATATCCTACGGCCTTTCAACAACGAGTCAAGCCCATACCGCATATATATATATATTTATTTATATATACAACTCGTCTAAACATCAACCCAACAATGTTAGATCTGTAAATTTGCTTTCGCAAATTTTTGGTTCTTCCTTCGCCGGGATTCGAACCCATGCTACTGTGATATCGTGACACCAAATCGCCTGCACTGCAGCCGTCCCGCTAGACCACACGACCACCTGGGCTTTCAAAAAAGAGCTTTCGCTGGCCGTGTGTTAAATATATATATATATATAGTCAGCTATAAAAAGCCCCGAAATGACAAATGTGAAACATTTCAAACGAGAAAACTAATGGGCCTTTTTATGTACAAAAATGAACGAAAAACAAATATATGACACATCAACAAACGACATGCAACCACTGAATTACATGCTACTTACTTGGGATAGGCACATACATACAGAATGTGGCGGGGTTAAACATGATTCCTACCCTCCCCATAACCTAGGACAGTTTCTTTTTTTTTGAAATTCCATGACCTGTGTTGCTTTCAATATTATAGCAGCTAATGTAATTAGGGCTACATATATAGATGTTTGATTACTGAACTTTCAGATAGCCTAGATGCTAAAAAAATAGATAGTATAGCAGCTGGGATACTAACACATTCAGGAATCAAAAATCTATATATATGTATAGCTGCTACGACAATGGACGCAACCCAATGTTTAACTGCGCTGAAGTACGTCCATTATCAGGGGCGGATCCAGACATTTTAAAAAGGGGGGGTCCCAACCCAGGACAAAAGGGGGGTTCCAACTATATGTCCCCATTCAAATGCATTGATCGGCCAAAAAACGGGGGGTTCCAACACCCGAACCCCCCCCCCCCCCCCACTGGATCTAACGAATAATCAAATTACCATAAGAACAAAAAAATAAAAACACTCTTTAAATCTTTAATTTAAATTATTTATTAAGTTTCGGAGGATAAACTAGTGGGTTTTCCGAACTATTTTTAACAGAAATTCCTTGCTTAAATGTATACCAAAACATAGACAATGTATATAAAAATTAAAATACTCTACGTTGTCTTTTTTTATTTTCACTGGACCTTTGCTATTCTTCACCCTCGGATAATAGATATAACAAGTTGATTGTGCAGCAATGACCATTGGAGGATTTCGAATGACCTTAATGCCAAAATACGCGTGAAAATATAAGAAACAGCCAATTTTGAAAATGAAATGGATATTTTGAATAATGGAATGGACTGGTGTGACCCTTCAGCCCCTAATTACAGATATACCTTATACCTCATTTGAAAGCTTATTAAGAGAGGAACAAAATATGTTCCGCAACGCATATTAGAGGAGTACCGACGTACTTAAATGTCGAAATACGCGTGAACATTAAGAAATAGCTTATTTTGAATAATGGAATGAACTGCTGCTACCCGTCAGCCCCTAATCAAGACAATATGTATTTTCCATTCCAACCACACATTCGATATACCTTGGCATATACCAATGTCAAAGTTTCGAAACCGGACCTAGTTCATTTTAAAGGTATCAACCCAGGCTATTTACACTTAAATATTTTCCTGGAATCCAGTCAGGCCCGTCTGGCCACCACAGAGGTTCCAATATGCCCCTTAACGTAATTTTCCGTATTTACTTCACATTCGGTACTGCTCGGCATATCCCTACGGCAAAGTTCCGAACCGGACCTAGCTCATTTCAAAAGTATTGACCCAGGCTATTTCCAACTTAAATATTTTTCTGGGATCCGGGTCCGTCTGGCCACCACAGTGGTGCAAAGTTGCCCCTTAGCGTAGTTTTCAATTCCTACAACACATTCGGTACTCTTCGTCACATCCCTACGGAAAAGTTCCGAATTGGACCTAGCTCATTTCAAAGGTGTTTACCGAGGCTATTCATCACTTAAATAATGAAACAAACTATGTCATCATTCAATATTCATTCCTTAACATTGAATAGTGAACTATTTCATTATTCATTATTGAATTTTGAATAATGAAAAATGAATAATGGACGTACTTCAGCGCGGTCAGTTTTTACTTGCAATATTGGCGCAAATGAAATATGGTTTGTGGTCACAGGGGTAGAATTTAAGCTTTTTTGTGTACTGGCCAGCCGGACCAGTGGACTGAAAATCTACTGGTACGGCTCCAAATTGTTGATCAAATGAAAGATTTGTTTGGCGCAAATTAAATGACGATTGACGCAAAATCAAGGCACTGGTAACGGCAAGTAGTGCTTTGTAAATTTATGTCGGTTCCTTTTCTTACCTATTCTAACATCGGATTTGGAATTCTTCTAAACTGATTGAACTGTGTGTATTGCTGTGTGTTTGTTTATTCTACATTGGCTAGATTTTAGGGTTGAGACCTCACAAAACCTGTTTAAACCCTCCGTACTTTTGCGCCTGTCCCAAGTCAGGAGCCTCTGGTCTAGGTTATTCTTATTTGTTTTATTTTAATTTTGATTTTATTTAAATGTTTCGGGTAATGTATGACATCAATACACGTAATTGACTGATTAGGGGCTTGCTATGGCCCATCTTTGGGTGCGGGATTTTCTCGATGTGTTGAAGAAACATTAGTAACATTCGGCTGTTTTTCTGCTCTTTGGTCGTGTTGTTGTCTATTTGACAACTTCCTTATTTCGATTCTCAATTGTTATGCCCCATTTATGGACATTATGTTTTCCAGTATGTGCGTCTGTTAGTCCGTCCGTCCGTTCGTTCGTTCGTTCGTTCGTTCGTTCGTTCGTTCGTTTGTTTGTTCGTTCGTTCATCCATCCGCCCATCCGTCCGTTCGTCCGTCTGTCTCGCTTCGGGTTAATGTTTTTGGTCGAGATAGTTTTTGATGAAGTTGAAGTCCAATCAACTTGAAATATTTTTAATTTTTATGTCAAATTAGAGATTTTACCCTATTTTCACGGTTCACTGAACATAGAAAAGGATTGTGCTGATGTGACATCCGTGTGCTATGGACACATTATTGTCTACATAGATGTATATCTTTTAGTTGTACCTCGGAAATCCGAGGTGTTTTCAAATCATGTGTGTTGTAGCATAGAACTGATAGTTCAAAATCTTTCATTTTAATGTCAAAAATATCACAGAACCAAAGTGCCCTGTTAATAGCATCTTCTTTGGTATAGGTGAACTGCAAAAGATGTCTATCTGTAAACTGGAAGTTTCCCCCGAGAAGTTGAAGGAAAATGATTCATTTCATCGAAGCTTGAACATTTTTGCTGACATTTTAAAATGTTAGTTGTGAAATGTACACGGTGCATTCAATTTGGATTGACCTCATACGGTGATTCAAAACCATTAATCTTCCAAGAGGTTTACTAAAGGAAAAATGCTATGAAAATCTTTTGCAAATATATCGGTATTTCATCACTATAAATTTTAAATACATCACGATAAGATGAGGTGTTTAAGTGCTTCCTGATTATTATAATTCACGTAGGCTTCAGGCTTCAAATGATATGCACAGATCATACTATAAAAAATAGAAGATATGCAAATGTATACCAGTTGATCGGTTCATTGATCAGATATACTATTTACTCTTAAAAAAGTGAATAATCAAGTAGAAAAAAAAACCCAGAACTGTAAATTATCTCACTTTTGTCGAGTCTTGGACTTTTATAGAAAAAGCGATACATAGCGATCCTACATTCCGTCGTTGGCATAGGAGGCGTCCACAAATATTCACTCTGTGGCTAAAATTTAAATAACTTTTTAAGCTATCCTGTATTTCTATCAAACATGGACAGCAACTTGTTTATGATCATAAGATAGTATCCGGAAATAAATTTTGCTGATAATAGTCCCGTTTATCCGTTTTAACTTATAAATATCTCTTTTTTTTCGTATATCAAGGAGCATAATACAGTGACTTATTCCAGCGGTTCATCCCAACCACCCATTACATAAGTCTTTTTTGGTTTGATGATCTCCAAGGGTAACTATACGTATTTTAGTTTCCAAACTTTGGTCTCAAGTGTAAATCTGATGAAGTTTATTTAAGAATCTCGTTTTATTCGCACTAGAATCGGTATTGTAAGATTCATTTTCCAAATTTTTCCAGATGTTTGAATCATAAAAGTTTTAGTTACATGCACGGACCAAGCAAAAATCGACATTACTTATTTAATATGTACGACTCGGGTGACCATGTTTGACCCGAACGACATTCGTAATAACTAATAATAACAATCTTGTATCTAAGACTGAAATATCAATCAACATTCGTACAAAATCCAATCGATTTAGAGTGAAGACGTCGTAACCCGTCAGATAAAAAAAATATGACCGATTTCATGCTTACAGCCCAGTTATATTGTTATACAGTTCAATTGTTATACTTCATTGTTTCTATTGTTGAAACACGTGTAAATTGAATAGATCTGTTGTTACAATAACAATGGCTTTCGACCACAGGGTGTGACGAGGGAGATTTCTGGAAACCCCTGCTTCTACATCCCGCAAACAAAGTCCATTGTTATTCGTACCATTAGAAATTGAATAGTCTTTAAAATTAAATTTGTAAATCAATGTTTTTAATTTTTTTTATTATTATTTCCTGTCTATTTGTATAACTTTATTACAGTATTTGACGTTGCCATCATTTCTTTTTTTTTCTAGCAATGTGCAGTTTACTATCCATATCCGTATGGACGTTACGCACGGAACTGGTGACACTCAAGAAAAAATATCGCGTCATAAGCAACAATTGGTCACTATATTGTCGTTGCTACTAGAAAACATATAAATTTTACATCAAAATAAAGCTGAATGTCTTGGGAATTTATTTTAAGTCTTGAATGACATTTTAATACAAGTGTATGTGTATAAACCGAACACGATTTTATAAATAACGTAATTTTTCTCGTGTCCCGCGTTACAAATAGATGCCGATATTTGGGCAAAATGTGCTGAAGATTGGTGATTTTTTTCACCAAAAGTCACCATTTTCGGGCAGCGCAACGTTCAACGTCATAGCATTGTGACGTCAAAAAATTGGAACACAACCAGGGTTGAGTTCAATATCGTAGCAGCTACGTACTTGCTAGTCTATAGCTGCTACACGTTCAATAGTCAAAATCTACGAAGCACTACGTAGATGCTACGATATTGAACTCAACCCTGTACTAGAAGCGAAGCAATGGACCCCTGAATGAGATATTAAAAAGTGTCCCACAAGCAGGGAAATATTTTAGCCGAACTTACTATGTTGTGTCGTGTGTACTATTGTTTTTCTGTTTGTCTTTTTCATTTTTAGCCATGGCGTTGTCAGTTTGATTTTGATTTATGAGTTTGACTGTCCCTTTGGTATCTTTCGTCCCTCTTTTACGGACTTGATTTTTATTAACAGAATACTGGTAAGTTAATCAATATTGGTATCATTATTTTGTACAAAGACTCGCCTTTTAAATCATTGTTTTTCCTTTGTTGTTACGTCGGTTTACACAGGTCGAATTTTTCTCATGTCCAAGAATTTGTCACAAGTACAGTTTTCACACAGTTTCCGGCTCTAATCCGTCGAATGAGATTAAATTAATTTGTTTTATTGAATATTTCCTCAATTCTATTAATCGCTTTAAAAAATACACACCTTTCTTCGCATTTTGAGCCTTGAAACATGACAATGCGCCCAGGTTTGCACAAATTACAAACAAAACCGCATGTCCAATAAAATGTCACAAACATGGAACTCCGTTTTTGAAAGTTACACGTAACGTTACAGACGTTTTTTGTTGTTGATAATTGTCAAAATGAAAACTTTTATAATTATTTCAGTGAAAAAAAATGATGTCATCTAAGGAAGGACTTGAACGGTACAAACAAGAAAAGCTTCAAAAGCGACGAGAACAAAGGCTTGAATCTTATTACAGAAATAGAAATCTAAAGGAAAACGAGTATGCTTTATCAGATGAGGCAGTACGCCAAAAACAACATAGAGAGAAACAAGAGAAAGAACAAATGAGACGGGTCAAAGAAACGGAGAGAAACGGAAATATAGAAAGAGAAAACATGAAAATATCAATGATCAAAGGCAAAACGAGAATTTAAATAAGCGAAATACTTTCGAGAATAGAACAGAAAAACATCGGACATTGAAGAAACTGAAACTGGCCCTACCAAAGAGCCCAGACAGGCGGGTGACAACCATGGTCGCATACTTGCAAAATTCGAACTCGCCGACTGTGAGAAAACTGCAATCTTCTGAAGTGATTTCTTCGCCGGAAGAAATAGAAGAACACAAAACATCAAAAGCCTTGACGGAAGATTTAAAAACAGTTATTGACATCTGTATATAAATTGTATAACTATGATGTAAAACTGTACCTCCTCAGTCAAATAGATAGATAAGAAAGAAAATATATATTACCATTTTATGTACATATAATTGATTGTAATGATTACTGTTTGTTTGTTCTTTGTGTATGTGTTGATGACAATCCAGATTTTGGATTTTTATATCAATAAAATCTTATATCTTATATCTTATATCTTATATCTGTAAAAGGAAAAGATCGGATGACTCTTTGAAAACGATGAATGTTATCATTTCATCAGTAAGTGGTAAAAAAATCAGTGACAATAAATGCAGAAAGAAACTGACTAGGAAATTGGGATTACCGGTAAGAAGAGTTAGCCGTGGTCATGCAATTAGAACAAGAATACTTAAATCTAAAAAATCAAGCTGGACTTACACAAATAGAAAAACTAGATCAGATGCAATAACACCTGACACGAAGAAACGTATTTATGAGTTCTGGTGTAAGCCTGGTATTTCTCGTCCGACTGGTAACAAGGCAAATATCAAAAGGGTCCGCATTGGTCCGAAAACTTATTCAAGCCACATGACACACATACTAGAAAAAAACACAGACCGATATGTATTTGGATTTTATCGGAGAAAACCCCTCTATTAGTCAGGGGCGGATCCAGCCATTTAAAAAGGGGGGGGGGTTCCTAACCCAGGACAAAAAAGGGGGGTCCAATTACATGTCCCCATTCAAATGCATTGATTGTCCAAAAAAAGGGGGGTTCCAACCCCCGGAAACCCCCCCCCCCCCCCCCTCTGGATCCACGCCTAATTAGAATAGCTCAAAGAATGTTCGAAAGGTGCAAACCCTATACTTTGTGCGTCCCGTCCGACCTAAGGACAGACAAACATGTTGCTGCAAGTACCATGTAGAATTTAAAACTGTCTTTAAATCGTGTATGGAATTCCGAAAGAAACTTTTGATAGAAATTAAAATGAACAGAATGAATGCTATTCTACTCCTGTGTACGATTCTATATCTGATGTCGTTAATGCAACATTATGCGAAAACGTTGAAGGTTCACACAATTTACAGTGCCTTAAAAGAAACTGTTCCGATTGTGGAGTTAAAATCTTGAATTTTCTGCCTTGTGAACTTGATGTATCTGACACTGCGGAATTTGTAAAGTGGGAACAGTTTGAAAATGTAAACGTTAATGTTAAAGGGAACAAAACCATAAAGAAACTAATGCTCGTGAAAAAAGAAAGTCAAGTTGGTGAATTGTTTTCATATTTCAGAAAACTAATTGAAACTTTTCCAGTGCATCAGCACAGAGCTTCATGGCAAAATGAACAATTTCAAAAACTTGTTGTTAGAAATCTCCCAGAAAAGCAATGTGTTTGTGTGCGTGACTTTAGTGAAAATTACAGGTGTTCCGAGCTTACTGAGATTCAAACATTTTTCGTTATAAGCCAAGACTTAGTTCATGATCAATACTTTGTTCACCAAGTCCAAAATTATATAGCGGAATATTTACAGTCGATTTCATATTCAGTAGAAACAATGCACGAGTTTACTGAATGGTGTGCAGCCCAGTATAAGAGCAGACACTGTTTCGGAGATATTAGTCAAACAAGCGACGACTTTGGATATCAACATTTCACAAGAAATTTCTTTGAAACTTCCCATGCAAAAGGTTATTCATAATAATTAAGTTTATTATCCTCGAACTTACTACTATGATTAGGCAATAATAGTAGTAAGTTCGAGGATAATAAATACAGTTGAATGTCAGTCCGCCTGTCAGTCTCTACGCTAGATATGTTGGACACAGATTTAATGATTTTACTCACATTTTCGAGTACAATGGAATACATATTATTTAGCTTTTGATTGAATATTTATGAGTTATTTGTGTAAAATGTAAATATTTCAAAAGCGGTCCGGTATTCACATTATCGGTATTTTTTTTTTACATGTTTTTTGATTATATCGATTTGAAATAAATGTATTTTGATAAAACTTGTGCGTCGGACTAAATTACACCTGAAACAAAAATAAATACGTTGTATCGAGGAACAGGGCTTTTATTTCTGTTCTTCATCTTGGCAGTCGCTGTAGGGTATTGAATCTCTTATATTTCTCGTGACTTTCGGTATTTTTACTATTATAAAAATCATAAACCTTGAACGCGGTAAAATGGTAAGGTCCAATGTCATGCAGTTGACATAAAAAAACTTATCTGTGCATTTCAGGACCACAAGACGCTGCTGGAGGAATTATTAAGAGACAAGCCGACTGTGCCATTTTACGCGGACAGACTTAGATAAGGACAGCAAAAGATCTCTATGAATACGCGAATTCATTTCTAACACAACCGAGGTCACATTGTAAGAGAAGAATGTTCCGATATGCGGAAACGATTCACCGTGACAACAGACTGTCTTTTAAGCCGGTGCCTAGCATTTGATCTCTTCACCAAGTAAAGCTAGTCGTGATTCTGCTAAAGGGTTGATGAATATCAGTGAATTGTCTTGTTTCTGTGTAAACTGTTGTCATCACATGTATGACCAGTTTCTAATTCGATAAAAACTGGTGGTTATACTGAATGGGAAAAGAAGCGAGAATACAGAGCGGATGCACAAGAAAATGAACAAGTGTCTTTGCAAGAATTAGTTTCGTTTGGTCAATTAACTGCGTTATATACTGACGACGATGAGGAGGAGTACTACATGCTGAAAGTAGAGAAAAGCATGGAAACGTTACGCATTGACACAACGGATTCTTGGGGATCTTTACTCCCTGCGGGAACACCTATGTTTCGTGGTCTATATTACAACAAACGAACTCGCCTTTTCTATATCGTCTTGTGAACAGGAAAGCGGTTGTACCTGCTGCGTCAGTGGTCTATATTTGTTCGGAAGTAACCGCAAACAATGTCATTCGAATCACAGAAGAAACACATTTAAATGTTTTAGAATATATTAATGAAATAAAATGCTAGAAATTTATTAATCAGTATTTATCCCTATAAAGAAACAGTAGTTATAGAAACCAATAATATATGAAAATATATACATGTACATGTAGGGAATGCTTTAAAGAGGTAAAAACGAATGGGGAGACAATCGCGACAAACATAAATTCATACGTTCGTTTAACAACAAGCGACTTGGATAAAACTTCAGTCAAAAAGTGTATTTCGACGTTATTTTAATGTAGCGTCAGGTATCACCAGTATCGTGCGTAACGTCTGACTAAAAAATCATAAAGGGATCTATGTCGCCATTTTGAATTGCATTCCCTACTTTTTATAAAAAGATGGTGGAGGGGTATTATCTTTTCTGGTCTGTAGGTCCGTTCGTTCGTGCATTCGTGCGTTCGTCTGTCCGTTCGTCCCGCTTCTGGTTAAAGTTTTTGGTCAAGGTAGTTTAATTTTGATTTTATTCAAATGTTTCGGGTTAACGTAAATATGGATATCGTACTATATATATATAAGCTTATTATCGACTCCTAGGAGTCGATATTAAGAATTGAACGATGGACAGTTAGTGCGTGAAATTTTCTTGCTACCTGATTGGAAGATATTACGAGACGTGAATAATCAAAGTTTATTGATTGGTTAGGACAATCCAAACCTAGTTAATGTCCTTCAATCCCGTAGAGTATCGGATCTGTCCTCTCTATTTTAGCAATTAGATTTTGCCTGGTCATTAGTCATGCATATTCATGATATTGGTACACAGGTAACTTTTATCTATAAATAGTCGAATCTTCTGGAGTTTCGTAAACAACAACGTTAAACGATATATACTACTTCATAACGTGTGACCTCACATGTGTGGTAACATTTGTTGATTGGTGCACGTGACTATTCTAGTAAATGAATTAATCTACAAAGCGAGAGCACTTTCCATTTTCATCAGCTAAGAGTCGACTAGCCCTTTTTGAAAGGCTAATAAAATTGAGAATGGAAATGGGGAATGTGTCAAAGAGACAACAACCCGACCAAATAAAAAACAACAGCAGAGGGTCACCAACAGGTCTTCAATGTAGCGAGAAATTCCCGCACCCGGAATTAATGCTTGTTAATATACTATTGAAACGCAAACAGTTTGTAAAATTTAAAAAATGGAATCAAGGGCAGTTTAATTGGATAAAAAAATATATCTTATTCTGTTTGAACAAATTGATTATGTCATTCCATTCCTGTTCATCTAGTTTAATAATGAAATCTTATCTGGTTTGTTTTCACACATGCACATGCGCTTGTATGTAACATATGAGGGTGTGACAGGGTGTCACATGTATTATTTTACCGTTATTCGTCATCATGCATGAACGTACCTGAGCGTCATTCGCCCCGAAGATATGAAAGCAACTACATCGGATTGAATGACAAACTAGTTATAAATTGGGTTTTGCTTGTCTCTTCTCGGTGTTAGGTCCGTTCGCACACAAGTTTTATTCAAATTCCAGTAGAATTGATCATTCAATGAGTAAAACATTGAAGATTTTAAATGAAAAACATCAATCCTAGCCTTCTTTTAGTGGTTACAATCCTTGTGATTAAATTTCATAGATTTCTATTCACTTGCACTAAAGTTATTGTCCGGAAACCAAGTGTCTTCGGAGAACGCTGACGACGACAACGTGACAACCAAATTGCGGTCGTATAAAACACAGACCAAAAAAACGAACGAACGGACGGACGAACAGACGAGCGGTTAAACAGACCTGAAAACATAATGCCCCTCTACTATCGTAGGTGGGGCGTAACAATAAAGTTAAATTAGTAAAGGAGGTATAGACGAAAAAGGTAATTTTCAAATAACTTTATTTGTTAATTGTTCTAAGCCCACGGTAAAAAATAGTAAAAGTATTATTATGCCCCATTTATGGGCATTATGTTTTCTGGTCGGTGTGACCGTCCGTCCGTCCGTCTGTTCGTTCGTTCGTCGTTTCTCCGACCCGCTCCGTGGTTAAAGGTTTGGTTAAAGTTTTTAATCGAGGTAGTTTTTGATGAATTTGGAGTCCAATTAACTTGAAACTTGTAAAACATGTAAATTGTTCTTTATGATATGATCTTTCTAAATGTAACGTCAAATTATAGATTTTACCCCATTTTCACGGTAATGAACAGATTGAGAAAATGATAGTGCGTGTACTTGGGACACATCCTTGTTATTATGTTTTTGCATACAATTTATTCTAGATTTAATCTTTTTAAAATTAAAATAAAACAACATACGTTAAAGGATTACATTGTGAAAGGTGAACAATGGCGAAATAAGTCAAATTATTATTTCAAAACAACTTTGAAAGACACAATTATTTTAAAACGACATAAAGCTTAGGTAATGACTGTTAATCAACAGATTGAGTGTGTTTGACACCAAAGCTGTCAAGTGAAGCCATGCACTGAAAGTGAAATGGGTCAGTTAATTTGAGTTTACACAGCTATAGTTGAACTTCTTGTCCAAAGAGAAATATGAATTTACCGGTATTGCAATCGCTTAATTATGATATCAGTCTGAATGCTTTGAATCCTGGCGAAAACGGGTCATTTTCAAAATTCCCGGGTTATCTATTTTTCTAAGGTTACATCCGCAGGATACGGGCCAGAAGACGTCATACTGATCGACTTGACACATGATTTTTTGTGTAAAATTTTTTATTTAGAATTTTTCCATGTCTTTATAGGCAAGCTTTTCACAGACAAGTGACTGTGTGTCGGACTATCGGGCTGTCGGATTATAGGACTGTCGGACTATCGGTCTGTCGGATTATAGGACTGTCGGACTACAGTACTGTCGGATTATGGATCTGACCCCCGTCAATGCACGTAATTGACTGATTAGGGGCTTGCTAAGGCCCATCTTTTGGTGCGGGATTTTCTCGATGTGTTGAAGACCCATTAGTAACCTTCGGCTGTTTTTCTGCTCTTTGGTCGTGTTTTTGTCTATTTGACATTCCTTGTTCCGATTCTCAATTGTTATGCCCCAATTATGCACAATTATGGACATTATGTTTTCCAGTCTGTGCGTCTGTTTGTCCGTCCGTCCGTCCGTCCGTCCGTCCGTTCGTTTGTTTGTTTGTTTGTTTGTTTGTTTGTTTGTTTGTTCGTTCATCCATCCGCCCATCCGTCCGTTCGTCCGTCTGTCCCGGTTCGGGTTAATGTTTTTGGTCGAGGTAGTTTTTGATGAAGTTGAAGTCCAATCAACTTGAAACTTAGTACACGTGTTACCTATGATATTATCTTTCTAATTTCAATGCCCAATTGGAGATTTTATCCCAATTTCACGGTCCACTGAACATAGAAAATTGATTCTGAGGTAGGCCTGGCAAACTTTTTTTTGTTTTAAAAGATTTAAAAAGATTTTTAAACACAAATTGCTTTTTGTTAAATAGTTTGAAATTTCTGTATTTTATAAGCATCCTCCCAATTTAAATACTAGTAATTGCACAATTTACGTTTTCATGAAAATTGGCACACATAATCTTCTTGCGTAATCAAACTAGATAGCCTTTAAAAAAGAGGGGTCCATGAACTCGTTTTCAAGTTAAATAAGTTTGAATGATAAAAATAAGTCGAAAACTGAATCTGTCCCCGATAAGTCATAGTTTGACGTCGTGAAACTAACAATCTACGTTAGAAACGTCATTACCTCCCCTGTAACTGTATCGTATGCCCTTTTAAAATATTATCAGTTATTGTTTTGAGTTATGTGTAGTGAATCTAAATAAAGTTTATTAAAAAAAAAAGTTCAGTGACAAGTATCTGACCAACTGACTCAATGGAACTGAAGGCATATGCATCCTTTGACGGAGTGATATGAATAATTATGTATAGTATTCCAACATTCTATCAGTCCCGACTATATTACAGTCAACTTGTTCGCCTGATCATCTGTTTGGCGCTTTATTGCGATTCTTCATCTCAAAGTCAAAGTTATGCCTTCAATTCGGAGCAAAAAAAAATAATTCGTAGGCAACGGCGGAAATATAAAACTATGTAAGAATGAATTCTAAAATTGATGGCATACATTTTCTGTTTCTCAGGTATGAAGTATAAGAATAAGAGGTGTCCGCCGTATTAAAATTAAGTACAAAGGCTGTCCTACAACTGAGAGGCACACATAATATAAAAAAGAAGATCTGGTATGATTGCCAATGAGACAACTCTCCACAAGAGACCAAAATGGCACAGAAATTATCAACTTTAGGTCACCGTACGGCCTTTAACAATGAGCAAAGCCCATATCGCACAGTCAGCTATAAAAGGCCCCTATATGACAATGTAAAACAATTCAAACGAGAACACTAACGGCTTCATTTATATAAAAAAAAAATGAACGAATAACAAATATGTAACACATAAACAAACGACAACCACTAAATTACAGGCTCCTGACTTGGGACAGGCACATACCGCGCTGAAGTACGTCCATTATTCATAGTTCAATATTCATTATTCAATAATGAATAATGAAATAGTTCACTATTCAATATTACAAAATGAATAATGAATAATGAAATAGTTTATGTTTCATTATTCAAATTGAAGCGGTGAATAGTGAAATAAATATAAAAAAAAATTACTGTGACACTATACCTATATCCTGATTCGCAATAATCAAAAGTGGGTTTACACAGGATCTAAATGCCACAATATGCGTAAAAATGAGGAAATACATGAAGCTAATTTTGAATAATGAAATGGAAATTTTGAATAATGAAATGGACTAGCAGGACCCTTCAGCCTCTAATTACAGATATATATTATACCTCGATCGAAAGCTTATTAATAGAGGAACAAAAGGTATATAGTCAATATGTTCTGCAACGCATATTACAGGAGTAACGAAGGACTTAAATATCGATATACGCGTGAACATTGAGAAATAGCTTATTTTGAATAATGGAATGGACTGCTGCAACCCTTCAGTCCGTAATCAAGACAAAATTTATACACCAAATGAAACTTGTTGATAGAGGAATAAACTGAGTAGAAACGATATGTGCCTTAATGACCATTATAGGGTTTACGGAGGACCTAAATGCCAAAATACGCGTGAAAATTAAGAAATAGCCAATTTTGAATAATGAAATAGATATTTTGAATAAAGGAATGGAATGCTGTGACCCTTTAGCCCCTAATTATAAATAAACCTTATACCTCATTAGAAAGCTAATTACGAGAGGAACAAAATGTATATAGTCAATATGTTCCGCAACGCATATTAGAGGAGTAACGAACGACTCAAATATCGAAATACGCGTCAACATTGAGAAATAGCCATTTTGAATAATGAAATGGAAATTTTGAATAATGAAATGGACTAGCAGGACCCTTCAGCCCCTAATTACAGATATATATTATACCTCGATCAAAAGCTTATTAATAGAGGAACAAAAGGTATATAGTCAATATGTTCTGCAACGCATATTACAGGAGTAACGAAGGACTTAAATATCGATATACGCGTGAACATTGAGAAATAGCTTATTTTGAATAATGGAATGGACTGCTGCAACCCTTCAGTCCGTAATCAAGACAAAATTTATACACCAAATGAAACTTATTGATAGAGGAATAAACTGAGTAGAAACGATATGTGCCTTAATGACCATTATAGGGTTTACGGAGGACCTAAATGCCAAAATACGCGTGAAAATTAAGAAATAGCCAATTTTGAATAATGAAATAGATATTTTGAATAAAGGAATGGAATGCTGTGACCCTTTAGCCCCTAATTATTAATAAACCTTATACCTCATTAGAAAGCTAATTACGAGAGGAACAAAATGCATATAGTCAATATGTTCCGCAACGCATATTAGAAGAGTAACGAACGACTCAAATATCAAAATACGCGTGAACATGAAGAAATAGCAAATTTTGAATAATGAAATGGAAATTTTGAATAATGGAATGGACTGGCAGGACCCTTCAGCACCTTATTATAAATATATATTATACCTCAATCGAAAGCTTATTAATAGAGGAACAAAATGTATATAGTCAATATGTTCCGCAACGCATATTAGAGGAGTAACGAACGACTCAAATGTCAAAATACGCATCAACATTGGGAAATAGCCAATTTTGAATACTGAAATGGAAATTTTGAATAATGGAATGGACTGGCATGACCCTTCAGCCCCTAATTACAGATATATATTATACCTCGATTGAAAGCTTATTATTAGAGGAACAAAATGTATATAGTCAATATGTTCTGCAACGCATATTACAGGAGTAACGAAGGACTTAAATATCGATATACGCGTGAACATTGAGAAATAGCTTATTTTGAATAATGGAATGGACTGCTGCAACTCTTCAGTCCGTAATCAAGACAAAATTTATACACCAAATGAAAGCTTATTGATAGAGAAATAAACTGAGTAGAAATGATATGTGCCTGAATGACCATTATAGGGTTTACGGAGGACCTAAATGCCAAAATACGCGTGAAAATTAAGAAATAGCCAATTTTGAATAATGAAATACATATTTTGATTAAAGGAATGGAATGCTGTGACCCTTTAGCCCCTAATTATAAATAAACCTTATACCTCATTAGAAAGCTTATTACGAGAAGAACAAAATGTATATAGTCAAGATGTTCTGCAACGCATATTAGAGGAGTAACGAAGGACCTAAATATCGAAATACGCGTGAACATTGAGAAAGAGCCAATTTTGAATAATGAAATGGAAATTTTGAATAATGGAATGGACTGGCAGGATCCTTCAGCCCCTAATTACAGATATACATTATACCTCGATCGAAATCTTATTATTAGAGGAACAAAATGTATCTAGTCAATATGTTCCGCAACACATATTAGAGGAGTAACAAAGGACTTAAATATCGAAATACGCGTGAACATGTAGAAATAGCAAATTTTGAATAATGAAATGGAAATTTGGAATAATGGAGTGGACTGGCAGGACCCTTCAGCACCTTATTATAGATATATATTATACCTCAATCGAAAGCTTATTAATAGAGTAACAAAATGTATATAATCAATATGTTCCGCAACGCATATTAGAGGAGTAACGAACGACTCAAATATCAAAATACGCACCAACATTGACAAACAACCAATTTTGAATAATGGAATGGACTGGCAGGACCCTTCAGTCCCTAAGTATAAATATATATTTTACCTTGATCGAAAGCTTATTAATAAAGGAACAGAATGCATCAAGTCAGTATGTTCTGCAACGCATATTAGAGGAGTAACGAAGGACTTAAATATCGAAATACGCGTGAACATTGGGAAATAGCCAATTTTGAATAATGAAATGGAAAGTTTGAATAATGGAATGGACTGGCAGGACCCTTCAGCCCCTAATTACAGATGTATATTATACCTCGATCGAAATCTTATTATTAGAGGAACAAAATGTATATAGTCAATATGTTCCGCAACACATATTAGAAGAGTAACAAAGGACTTAAATATCGAAATACGCGTGAACATGTAGAAATAGCAAATTTTGAATAATGAAATGGAAATTTGGAATAATGGAGTGGACTGGCAGGACCCTTCAGCACCTTATTATAGATATATATTATACCTCAATCGAAAGCTTATTAATAGAGTAACAAAATGTATATAATCAATATGTTCCGCAACGCATATTAGAGGAGTAACGAACGACTCAAATATCAAAATACGCACCAACATTGACAAACAACCAATTTTGAATAATGGAATGGACTGGCAGGACCCTTCAGTCCCTAAGTATAAATATATATTTTACCTTGATCGAAAGCTTATCAATAAAGGAACAAAATGCATCAAGTCAGTATGTTCTGCAACGCATATTAGAGGAGTAACGAAGGACTTAAATATCGAAATACGCGTGAACATTGGGAAATAGCCAATTTTGAATAATGAAATGGAAAGTTTGAATAATGGAATGGACTGGCAGGACCCTTCAGTCCCTAAGTATAAATATATATTATACCTTGATCGAAAGCTTATTAATAAAGGAACAAAATGCGTCAAGTCAGTATGTTCTGCAACGCATATTAGAGGAGTAACGAAGGACTTAAATATCGAAATACGCGTGAACATTGGGAAATAGCCAATTTTGAATAATGAAATGGAAAGTTTGAATAATGGAATGGACTGGCAGGACCCTTCAGCCCCTAATTACAAATATATATTATACCTCGATCGATAGCTTATTGATAGAGGAACAAAATGTATATAGTCAATATGTTCCGCAACACATATTAGAAGAGTAACAAAGGACTTAAATATCGAAATACGCGTGAACATGTAGAAATAGCAAATTTTGAATAATGAAATGGAAATTTGGAATAATGGAGTGGACTGGCAGGACCCTTCAGCACCTTATTATAGATATATATTATACCTCAATCGAAAGCTTATTAATAGAGTAACAAAATGTATATAATCAATATGTTCCGCAACGCATATTAGAGGAGTAACGAACGACTCAAATATCAAAATACGCACCAACATTGACAAACAACCAATTTTGAATAATGGAATGGACTGGCAGGACCCTTCAGTCCCTAAGTATAAATATATATTTTACCTTGATCGAAAGCTTATCAATAAAGGAACAAAATGCATCAAGTCAGTATGTTCTGCAACGCATATTAGAGGAGTAACGAAGGACTTAAATATCGAAATACGCGTGAACATTGAGAAATAGCCAATTTTGAATAATGAAATGGAAATTTTGAATAATGGAATGGACTGGCAGGATCCTTCAGCCCCTCATTATAGATATATATTATACCTCAATCGAAAGCTTATTGATAGAGGAACAAAATGTATATAGTCAATATGTTCCGCAATGTATATTAGAGGAGTAACGCAGGACTCAGATATCGAAATACGCGTCAACATTGAGAAACAACCAATTTTGAATAATGAAATAGAAATTTTGAGTAATGGAATGGACTGGCAGGACCCTTCAGCCCCTATTTATAGATATATATATTATACCTCAATCGAAAGCTTATTAATAGAGGAACAAAATGTATATAGTCAATATGTTCCGCAATATGATCGTTACAATAACACGGCTAAGAGCAAAAAATTCTCCTACGATGGTCTTGGGACATGTCTTAGTCCTAAGACACCATCGATGACACGACCCCAGGTCACTACAATTTAATTTATTTATCTAAAATGTACGCTTCCGTTAAACAATGGAAATTAACACTGTATACAAATGTATTATAATTCTGTTGGCTGGTAAAGAAGAATTTTACAAGCCTGTCGAAAGAAATTGTACAAGCCAATTCCGTAGAAATTATTGTATAGCGTGAAGATTGTATGTTTTTCTTGTATATGTTTCGATATTTTACAGATCGTTTTCAAAACTCCATGTCCTTGTTTTGATTCCAAAATATGTAGTCATACTTGAATGCAAATGTTTTAGCTCACCTGACACAAGGGCTAGGTGAATAATTCTCATCATTTGTCGTGCGTTAACTTTTACAAACATAAAAAAGAAAATGTGGTATGATTGCCATGCAATGAGACAACTCTCCACAAGAAACCAAAATGACACTGAAATTAACAACTTAGGTCACCGTACGGCCTTTAGTCAGGTAAGAAAGGCACCGAAATGACAATGTAAAAAAATGAGGACATACAAACTGCACTCAGGACATGAAATATATGTTTTAGTGTGTTGTGAAGGTATGCATTCGATAGGTAATATAACTCTTCATCTAATAATTTTTGTTTTGATAAAATCATTTTAACATTTTAACATTTAAGGAGTTTTCATCGGTCGTTTTTGTGAAATATGTCAGGCATGACCTAGGATTATATATATTGAATACCAATTATCAGGTTTATTATGCCTAGCCAGTCAAGGTCGTTAAAAACTTCCATTTGTTGTTGTTTATTAGGTCATATGGTCTTTAGTAGTTATTGGTGATGGTACTAACCGCATACAAGTAAGTTTGGCAAACAAACAAAATAAGATGTCTTTTGGAATATCAAAAAACAATGAAGATATATTGTTTTAGAAAAAAACCGCTAAATAAACATTTTCCTTTTTGTTTGTAATAATTGAAGACAGTCGAGAAATATGAGAAATCTACATATATAGTTTGGAAATGTTAATTCAATAGACCACTTTCGAGTTCATCCGTCACCGGAAAAAACTCGTCAATTATACGCGCCTTTATGACGTCATTTACCAGATAGAGGGGATCGCCTGTATCCCTGCACTATTAACGTTCATCAAGCATCTTAGTGATCGTCATTATGCAGGATAAACTAGAAATAATGCTTGTTATATAGGTACTTAATGACAATTCCCTAATGACAGTAGTGCTGATTGTCAATTTTGAGAATTCAATTTGCCGAATAATTCGTACAATATAAGTATAGTTTTCCAACCACTCGCTCAACATTTGAATGGAAGTGACGACGCCCCTAAACGCACAAATGACGTTCACTAAAACCAGAGTTTTTGACGGAAATGCATCGAACTCGAAAGTTGTCTATTCATTTCATTTCATTAACTTAATAGAAACAAAACATATCGTTATTTAATATTTTATTTGTATGGATTTTCGTACACTATATTTTATTTTAATTTCGTGCGATGAAAATTTTAGTTTTATTCTTGCTTCAAAAATTAAGAATTTTTATTATTAGATGTATTAACGACCTACTTCTTTCGATGACAGAAACCAACCCGCGTCAGTATACACTCCAAAATTCTTTTTTTGATGGGGGAGTGTTATGACGACAAACGCCCGAGAGCTGTAACCGAGGTGTTGAATAATGGACATTCATTTAACTGTCTCACGACTTTGGTACTGATTATGCTACCTGTCATCGTTATTACTACGTCAGAAACTGGTAGACTAGTACGCCATCATCGTTGTTAGCGGGCTATCAAGCTAACCAACCTGGGCCTGAAAGTAGCCGTTGTGAAGTACAAAAGAAACATCAAAAGAGTAAACAAACCAAAAATAACTCAGCATAACCAAGATGGTCGTGCAACAAAATAGCGGCCTTCAACCTGTTGCTGATTACCAAGGATTTGTATAGTAAGTCTTACTATACAAATCCTTGTGATTACCAACTGCAGAAAATATCTAAAGCTCACCAATTGCCCGCGGGATGTATATCCAGTCAATGTCGTTAAACACTTCCATCATCATCATGTTAAACCACGTACAACAAGATCAAAGCCACAAACATGATAAGCAGAAAAAAACCATTATTATAGTCCATTTGCCAATTCCCGACCCTGTAATTAGATACCCTTTTTTTAGTTGTCTCCATTATGAGGGACATTCATTTTTTTCATTAACAATGGAGAGCTAGCAGGAACAGCAAATTTACCTGTGCGTAATCTTAGGTTTTGAAATCTTTTAATTACATTAATTTGTTGTTTAGATAAATAGTTACGACATCAGAAATTATTTTTCATACAAAATTAGTTTAACCGCCGATACATCATTTTCAATTCATCATACTTTGCATTGGCAAAAGCCAATATTGTCCGGTATGGAACCAGTCTAAGATTGACAAAGGGAAGTAATTTGTTTAAAAAGTTTGTAATAACAGAATCAAATCGGACCAAACATTTTGCCTTATTTTGCGTTAGAAATGCACAGAAGACTAAATTGATGATATACATGCATTGGTTTAAGAATGGGATAAACATTACTTTTAACCAGTGACTCACTTTAAGTATTGGTTTTATCGTGCAAGAAACCAAAAAAGGAGACAATTTTCATTCCAAATGTAATTAAGATTAATTGTATCGATGTATACCACCAGGACCAGTGCATCTATCCATTTTCAATGATTTTAATCTGAGGAATCTGCTCTAATTTCTGCATGATGACATTTTCAACCTTTCAAGCAACTGTGAAGTGCTGCAATATATTTTTAAGCAGCACATAAACAGTTATAAGAGAGGTACTTTCAGCTGAAACGAGAAAATATATTAGTTTTGAAAAAGCACTTTATACACTAAATAAAACATTTCAGTATCTCTTTTTAAAATTTTTTTTTTAGTGTTATAATATTTTTTTTGAATTTTACATTTGTTAGAGATACATGAAGTACCGGTACCTTATCCCGGCCTCGTGTTTCTTGTTTGTACACCTGATTTCTCTCACAGTCTATTAAAAAATAAACAGGGACTAAATTTAAAGTCAGTCCGGAGATTTAAAAAAAAAAATGTGTTCCAGGGTTCGCGTTCCCCTTTTCTTGCCCACTCTTCATGTTCTTTGTATGTACTTCATGTCCAGGTAAATGAAATGTGAGGTGAATATCAACTAAGGTGTGATCAAGTGTAAAAAATCAAATGACACTCTCTCTAAAAGAACAGATATTATGAAACCATATAACATTTTAGTTCCAGGAAAATATCTTAAGAAGGTGGAAATAAAATTATGTTATGTTTGTTCCAAAGAACTAATTACCATTCAAAGACTTGTTTCAGGGGGAACAAGTATTATGGGAACAACAATCATGTTCACACCACTATGAGAAAAAAAAAATTCTGGCGTCTGGCTTCAGTTGGAAAAGTTTTAAGATCTGTCATACACTAGATGTGTAAAAGTTAATTGCATTTTGTGTTTCAGAAAGATAATTTCTACAGGGGCGGATTCAGCCATATACATTATTAGATATAGAACTTGTGTTATGATGAATCTTGAAAAATAAGTGATGAAAACTGCATTAATATAACCTCAATTGAAGATATAACCCAAAGCCCAGAGGTGGATTTAAGGGGGAGCATGGTGTTATTTCTGAAAAATTGGTGGAATATAAAGGGAACACAGGCGGATCAACCCATTTTAAAAAGGGGTTCCTAACCCAGGACAAAAGGGGGGATTATATAGGGAACACAAAATCTTACCGCTTTTGAATCCGCCACTGTGGAATCACTGAAGAATGACTAAAGAGGGCCCCTACTTTATGAAAATTTCTAGATCCGCCAGGGTCTGTGATAAATTTAAATCTAAATAAGATATTGTTATTTATTACGTTAAGTAGGTCAACAGCTCATCTAGCTAATAAATATATTGTTGTGCCTTTTTATGTATATGACTCTGATCTGGTTGTAGATTAACATCTAAGAAATAGTTAAATTCATGTTTATGATTTGTGTCATTATTGTTTCATTATTGTAACAATTATAAAAATCATTGTAATAACGTATTTAATCACGTGAGATTCATTGCTATAAAAAAAACAACCTTTTAACGAGGCGTATATCGGTTTATTAAATATATCTTTTTAAACTAAGAAAGTTGGTTTTACTTAATTTAAACAAAAAAATAAGGTATCTTACACTTTATCTATTTCATAAATAAAAAGCATTATGTATATAAAAATATATCGTTACAGTTTATGTATAAAGGGAAATGCATACTTAAACCCCGTGCCTACTTTGGTGTTTGTACACCTGATTTCTCTAATATGAACTCAATTGGAGATATAACCCAGAGCCCAGAGGTAGATTTAAGGGGGCGCAGGGTTCTATTTCTGAAAAATTGGTTGAATATAAAGGGAACACAGGCGGATCAAGTCATTTTAAAACGGGGTTCCTAACCCAGGACAAAAAAGGGGGGATTATATAGGGAACACAAAATCTTACCGCTTTTGAATCCGCCACTGTGGAATCACTGAAGAATGACTAGAGAGGGCCCCTCCTTTATGAAAATTTCTAGATCCGCCAGGGTCTGTGATAAATTAAAATCTAAATAAGCTATTGTTATTTATTACGTTAAGTAGGTCAACAGCTCATCTAGCTAATAAATATATTGTTGTGCCTTTTTATGTATATGGCTCTGATCTGGTTGTAGATTAACATCTAAGAAATAGTTAAATACATGTTTATGATTTGTGTCATTATTGTTTCATTATTGTAACAATTATAAAAATCATTGTAATAACGTATTTAATCACGTGAGATTCATTGCTATAAAAAAACAACCTTTTAACGAGGCGTATATCGGTTTATTAAATATATCTTTTTAAACTAAGAAAGTTGGTTTTACTTAATTTAAACAAAAAAATAAGGTATCTTACACTTTATCTATTTCATAAATAAAAAGCATTATATATATAAAAATATATCGTTACAGTTTATGTATAGAGGGAAATGCATACTTAAACCCCGTGCCTACTTTGGTGTTTGTACACCTGATTTCTCTAATATGACCTCAATTGGAGATATAACCCAGAGCCCAGAGGTAGATTTAAGGGGGCGCAGGGTTCTATTTCTGAAAAATTGGTTGAATATAAAGGGAACACAGGCGGATCAAGTCATTTTAAAACGGGGTTCCTAACCCAGGACAAAAAAGGGGGGATTATATAGGGAACACAAAATCTTACCGCTTTTGAATCCGCCACTGTGGAATCACTGAAGAATGACTAGAGAGGGCCCCTACTTTATGAAAATTTCTAGATCCGCCAGGGTCTGTGATAAATTTAAATCTAAATAAGCTATTGTTATTTATTACGTTAAGTAGGTCAACAGCTCATCTAGCTAATAAATATATTGTTGTGCCTTTTTATGTATATGGCTCTGATCTGGTTGTAGATTAACATCTAAGAAATAGTTAAATTCATGTTTATGATTTGTGTCATTATTGTTTCATTATTGTAACAATTATAAAAATCATTGTAATAAAGTATTTAATCACGTGAGATTCATTGCTATAAAAAAAAACTTTTAACGAGGCGTATATCGGTTTATTAAATATATCTTTTTAAACTAAGAAAGTTGGTTTTACTTAATTTAAACAAAAAATTAAGGTATCTTACACTTTATCTATTTCATAAATAAAAAGCAATACATATATAAAATATATCGTTACAGTTTATGTATAGAGGGAAATTAATGCATACTTAAACCCCGTGCCTACTTTGGTGTTTGTACACCTGATTTCTCTAATATGACCTCAATTGGAGATATAACCCAGAGCCCAGAGGTAGATTTAAGGGGGCGCAGGGTTCTATTTCTGAAAAATTGGTTGAATATAAAGGGAACACAGGCGGATCAAGTCATTTTAAAAAGGGGTTCCTAAACCAGGACAAAAAAAGGGGGATTATATAGGAAAACAAAAAATCTTACCCCTTTTGAATCCGCCGCTTTGGAATCACTAAAGAATAACTAGAGCGGGCCCCTACTTTATGAAAATTTCTAGATCCGCCAGGGTCTGTGATAAATCTACGCTAAATAAGCTATTGTTATTTATTACGTAAAGTAGGTCAAGAGCTCATCTAGCCCAAAATAACAACTAGATGCATTTAATACCTATCTATTATATCTATTATACTGACAATAAACAAATAATACAAATAAAATCCTATTTGGAATTCTCATACCTTGATAAACTCGTAATATAGTGTAAATCTCAAAATATATAACTTTCATTTTCTACAGACTGTACATGATATCAAATGTCCTTCACATTACATGTGACGTATTTAATCACGTGAGATTCATTGCTAGAAAAAAAACCCCTTTTAACGAGGCGTATATATCGGTTTATTAAATATATCTTTTTAACTAAGAAAGTTGGCTTTATATAATTTAACCAAAAATTAAGGTATTTTACACTTTATCTATTTCATAAATAAAAAGCAATATATAAATCAGTTTAAATGAGATATATATGATTAAAGACCGTGCACTCTTAAGTTATATGTTTTAAGCAAGCGCATAAGTCATCATATATACGTCTTGAAATTTCGAAGTGTCGGCATTTCGCGAAAATAAACGCAATTGAGCTAATTTTTTGTGCATGTGGAAGATAATGTAAAAGCCTTTAAAAATAATACCGTAATTCAATGAACAAATAAGTTTTTCATAGAGAAATATATCGTTACAGTTTAAGTATGCAGGGAAATGCATAGTTAAACCCCGTGCCTACTTTGGTGGTCATTTTTACGCACGAAATGCTGACTTTTACGCCAATAATTGATATATATATATATATATATATATAATGTTGAGTTAAATTGCTGATAAATAATACATTTAAATACATTGTGTATGATAATAATAATAATATAACATCTACACACGCTTACAAAAACACGTGTCTCATGTCTATCTCTAGATTCACCTTTCGTGACAAGGTAACACTACGACTATTGAAGTTATATTTTTATATAGCGGATGTGGTCGAGTGGTATAGAGCGCTGGACATGAGGCTAAGCGATTGGTGCTGTATATATATATACAACTCGTCTAAACATCAACCCAACAATGTTAGATCTGTAAATTTGCTTTCGCAAATTTTTTGTTTTTTCCTCGTCGGGATTCGAACCCATGCTACTGTGATATCGTGACACCAAATCTCCTGCACTGCAGCTGTCCCGCTAGACCACACGACCACCTGGGCTCTACAAAAATAAAGCTTTCAGTGGCCGTGTGTTACCTTTCCTCGTCAGTTTTAATCTAGCGGCGTACTACAGTACATGATATATAAGGCATGGAGATGTTATTGTTACAGATCAGCTAAATTATCTATAGTAAAGGATCCTACAAATTAATGTAAGATACAGTCACAGAAAATAATTATATTTATAAGTACGTCTGAGTCAGTGACAACTCTACAACAGATTTTATCCATCGGATCGCCATCAATGATGGTGATACATGGCTGTGTACATAATGTATATACAACTCGTCTAAACATCAACCCAACAATGTTAGATCTGTAAATTTGTTTTCGCAAACTTTTTGGTCTTCCCTCGCCGGAATTCGAACCCATGCTACTGTGATATCGTGACACCTAATCGCCAGCACTGCAGTCGACCCGCTAGACCACACGACCACCTTGGGCTCTACAAAAAAAAAGCTTACAGTTGCCGTGTGTTACCTTTCCTCGTCAGTTTGAATCTAGGAATATATATATATATACAACTCGTCTTAAACATCAACCCTACAATGTTAGATCTGTAAATCTGTTGTAGAGTTGTCTCTGACTCAGACGTACTTATATATATATATATATACAACTCGTCTAAACATCAACCCAACAATGTATATACAGAATGTACACAGCCATGTATCACCATCACTTCTGGTGATCCAATGGATAAATCTGTTGTAAAGTTGTCACTGCTTCAGACGTACTTATATAATAATATATAATATATAAAACTACTCTTCGGAATATCCCCCATAGTCCTAAGCTTAATGCTATTTACTAAAATCAATGTCATCAAGCCTGCTATCCCCCTTAAACTTGTTATTTATGTCTCGGTGTTCATAAAAACGACGTTAAACTGATAATCTATTACATTAGTTTTGGAACAAGTAATAAATAGTGTCGTCAAGTTTATATATGAGTATGTGCGCCGTCCCTGATTCGTTCACCTTAAATGTTGTAATGCACGAATTTGACATAGTCACTGTCGAAACTCAAACTTGTTTACTTAATTCATTTTTTTTTTAATTTGTTCATGATTTTCATAGTATTTCATTTACCCAAGTATTTTCGTTTACGTATGACAAATAAATTTTACCTAAAATAAATCAAGCTTTGTAATTTAGGACTATATACTCATTTCAAAGTTTGCACTAGCGGGAACGAAACTCGTTGACAAATTTCCCTTCCGTTGTCTTTGAAAGAAAAATAAATACATCATAGGATAAAAATGTTTGTTTTATTACTGGTTTGTATTGTTTTGTTCACCACAGGAAAGTATTGCTACATTTAACGTATACTCAATACATCTTTTGGATAACAATTTAGATTTTGTTATGTAACTAATTTTATGATGATCCTTCTGTAACAATAACTTTAACGATATTATGCAGTATCTTGACATCTTAAATCTACGTGCTGACATTTTATTCATATTATGCCAATATTAGTAAACTATAACTATATATGCTTCGATACCTTTATGAAATGTTATAAAAATGAAAACATTTCATATCAAAAGTTGCAGTGGTTTTTGGTTTATATGTCCAATATTTGTGTTTTGGTTGTTCCCGATTTCTGAGCAGTAAAGCCCCTTAATAGCATCATTAAAGAGACATTAATTGTTGACAGGCGTACCTGGTATGGGAAAAATGTTTTTTGAATGTTATCTATTGCCAACGATTCTTCCAAATTCAAAGGCCGATGATTTTTTCCAGGCACTCGACATTCTTTACCAACAAAACTGACAATATTAGGCAAGTAGTGCTTAAAGTGACTTTTAAATCCCACCTTTCAATAAACAAATAAAGCTACCAAAATCTCTCCTTTTTTTTTAAATATGTCTAATGTTGAGCCAAGGCTCCGTGTTGAAGACCGTACTTTGACTAATAATTATTTACTTTTACAAAATTCGACTTGAATGTAGACTTGTTGCATTTGCACTCATACAACATCTTCTTATTATCTGTATAAAAAGATATAAGGGTGCAATCAACAGTTTTTTTCTATGACGTCATAGTTTGAGGGACCATGTATAAGTGACCCTTAGTGGTGGACTGATTAATAAAGATACTTGTATAAAACTAGATATCACTGGAATCAGAAAGTTCTCTAGTTTATAATGGAATAAAAAAAAAGTGTACCTTTAATAGTATAAAAACGTTTTATCCAGAGAAACTGGGAAAAACATTGCCTAATTTAAGCTTAAAAAACCTGAAATCAGGTCATGTGCACACCCCTGAAGACATGATACCTGCACATTTTTCATAATCAAAGTTGTATGAATTTCATAGATTTTTACCTGGTCTTTCAAAAAATTCATGCTTCAGGGTACGTTCGCCTGCTCCGAAAAGAGCTACAGTGGCTGCAAATAAGTTTTCAATTTTCACTGCCTAAAAACAGACTGTTTACAGTGTTGTTTCCCCTCAAAACATGTATATTTAATCTAATTTTTTAAATTATTTTCATCATTCAACCTGCTTTAATTGAAGTTAATTAACATATCTTTACAACCAAATACAAAAAACATGATACTTTTTCACCAATTATGTTGATAAAAAAGGGACTTCCCGCCATGTCTATAGCTATTTTTAGTTGGGGAATAACCCCTAGTTTTTGATACGAAACTGTTTATAGCACCCTTAAGCATTACCTTGTATGCGATATATAAAAAAATTTCAGCTTTTTCTGAATCTGTACACTATACCGATTAAAATTATGTCTTACTTTAAGGATTGTGACCACGTATAGTGAAACTACAGGTTTTTTTATGTCGCGCAGTAGTGGCATATTGGCCAGTAGCAAACAGTTTAGCTGGCAAATTCCAAACATTTCCTGTATCACATTTTCATCAGTTTTACAAAGAAAATAAATCATAAAATAGGGTTTCTTTTGAATAAATAGAATAAAAACTATGAAATAGGCATGAATAAAGTTACTTTAAATAGATTTTGTCCCTAGTACTATATGAAATAAGTTATAGCTGAGTTGAGAAAATATTGAAATAGTGTTTTTCTTAGGAATGGCATGTGTACCTTTTTGACTATAAAAAGTACCAAATATATATTATAATGAATAAAAATTTATGTTACACTGATCAGGAGTAAAGGTCAAAGTAGAAAAAATCTACACTTTTCATATGCAACTTTTGGTTCCAAATATATGAGAGATTGAATAAAAATATCATGACGTCGCAAAAAATTAAAAAAAACTTCAATATTCGCACAGAGTCTGGTTTTCTTATATCTGGTTGCTATGTACAAATCTGTAATATTTGCATTAAATATACCAAACTGATGCTTTTAAATTAATGTATACATGCCGTACAATATTTTTCAGAATTATTTTACTCCATTCGCTAACACATTTCTATGCTAAAACATCACTATATTTTATATTTGTCCCTTAAGGGTGCAATCAACAGTTTTTTTCTATGACGTCATAGTTTGAGAGACCATGTATCAGTGACCCTTAGTGGTGGACTGATTAATAAAGATACTTGTATAAAACTAGATATCACTGGAATCAGAAAGTTCTCTAGTTTATAATGGAATAAAAAAAAAGTGTACCTTTAATAGTATAAAAAAGTTTTATCCAGAGAAACTGGGAAAAACATTGCCTAATTTAAGCTTAAAAAACCTGAAATCAGGTCATGTGCACACCCCTGAAGACATGATACCTGCACATTTTTCATAATCAAAGTTGTATGAATTTCATATATTTTTTCCTGGTCTTTCAAAAAACTCATGCTTCAGGGTACGTTCGCCTGCTCCGAAAAGAGCTACAGTGGCTGCAAATAAGTTTTTAATTTTCACTGACTAAAAACAGACTGTTTACAGTGTTGTCTCCCCTCAAAACATGTATATTTAATCTAATTCTTTAAATTATTTTCATCATTCAACCTGCTTTAATTGAAGTTAATTAACATATCTTTACTACCAAATACAAAAAACATGATACTTTTTCACCAATTATGTTGATAAAAAGGGACTTCCCTCCATGTCTATTTTTAGTTGGGGAATAACCCCTAGTTTTTTATACGAAACTGTTTATAGCACCCTAAGTAGTAGGAAAATATTATCGAAGTATGTCTGTTTATCAAATTGGAAAAGTGATGCAATTCCATGAAAGGAGATGACAACTATGTAACTGGTAACTATTTCATATTCATTATTGATAGATATTTTGCCGTTACAGAGTTTCATATTTGAAGTGATATATTTAGAGGAAGACTGCTATTTGTTTTTAACTCTTTGGCTTACTGAACAATGCATTATTGAAATGATGCGGTCGTTGAACGAATTCATAGCTTGTTTCTACTGTTATTGATATGTTCAGTTATTGAATATTCCAGTTGCGTTTCTCAGCTTTTATTGTAGTAATTCCACAAGAAGACCTTCTAGGTTGATAGTAACATGTGATTAATAAGCTTGCCAAATACTTGCATTGTTGTATGACCATGTTTATTGACGAACACGATGATAAAAGTATGTTGTAGACTTTCTAAAGCAAAACTTTTGTCAAGAGATAAAAACAATGCTAATAAATTCATCATAGATACCAGGACTTAATTGTGTAATAGGACAATCAACGATCTAAACTTTCTTAAATAAAGAGAATTACAAAACACTCATTAACCATATCAACAAACGACAACCACTGAATAACAGATTCATAAATTGATTTGTGTTTGTACATTCGAACGATAAATGTTACGGACTGTACGTGTGGATTACTATTTTATATTTCAGAATGAAGATGATGTTCCATTATATAGCAGCTTGCTTACTTGTCATCGCGGTGTCAAATGACATGGTACTATCATGTCCCAGCGATTGTACCTGCACCTCAAATAGCAATGGGGTTACTGTAAATTGCTATACCAGAGGACTGACTGTTATTCCACGAAACTTTCCAAATGACTCCTACTACATGTAATATGATTTTTTTCTCTCCGTTATTTACCATTTATCATTTTTGAGAAATATCGTCATACTTATACCTTTATTATCAGTTAATGTTTTTTTGTTAAAAATAGAGAGAAAACAAAAATAAAAATATACAACATCATGACCTAAAGAATCCATTAAAGTAAAAAAAAATACGTGAACAGAAAATATGGAATTCCAAACAGAAAATCCATTATCATATGGCAAAATCAAAGACTCAAAATCATCGAGCGAAAGGAAACTTCCATATCCATGACTTTGTTCAAGCAATTCCTTGTTTAACGCAAAAAAATGATTAAACCTTATTTTATACTTATCTAAACCTCCAACTCGTATGACAGTCACAATTTTAATCACCTAACTGGTACATTAGCAATATATCATTGACAGCTACATTAGAACTCTTCATCACTAGAAAAGTTAAATAAAATTAGACTGTATATTTAACAAATGAAAATAACTGAATATGCATTTACAATAAATGTTTAGTGTCTTTGAATATTAGCTGTATATATACGAGGCTACAAAACAGGCGTTATGTGACCATCAGAGTTCTTACAAAACTCGTCAACTTCAATATACAAATACAGGTGGGTAGTGGACGGATCTTTGATGCGATATATGTATATTATATAAATACCGGCTAGTAATATATGTTAGGCTGTTAATGTATTAGAACATATCCAGTTACAGGATAAAATTTACGTGAATTATGCTCTAGTTCGTCAGACTTAAACGACAATTAACTGTTTATAAAATATAAACTCCACACATTTATCAGAAACCAGTTCTCTTGAGGGAGTGGCACAAATCTTATCGTATGAATATTATATTTCTCAAAAATCAGTCCATTTTTCTGCTGAAACACGTAACGAATCTAACTCAGCCATTACAATTGTTTAAAAATCAATCATTCAGATCAGTCCGAGTTACAACCATTCAGTCAAAACATACAAATATAAATCAATCCATTCAAACAAGAAATGTAAAGTTATTGATAAATAACCATTCCTTGTCATATAAGAACAAACTACTGTAAAGAGACGGGTGGATTTAGGCAAAATAGTTGTAAGGAATATGCTACTTGGCGAAAAGTATAACTTCGAATACATACAGTATAAATCAAATTTAATTTATATGAAAACGTCAAGCACAAAAAACAAGAGCCAGATCACACAAAATATTAGCATATCTGTTTAATTCGGATATTTATACCTGCATTGCGAAAAATTCAATCCAAACCATTGTATACATTACATATATTCTCAGGCAGATTTATGGTGTAAAATAAACACATGTGGTGATCTTCAAAAGCATATACATTTTGTTGCTTTAATCCATTTTAGAGATTTGACTCGTAATCCCATTACCACAATAGAAGAAGGAACCTTTCAACATATGACATTACTTTTTAGAGTGTAGGTATTATTTTGTTATATTTCATATTACAATAGTTCATCTATGGCATATAGCTTTTCTTTGTATTGCTGAGAGAAGAAAATAAACTGTACATGGAAAAAGAATGATGGATACTGAGTTTTCTGAATGCTTTGATTTCCAATTGCATCTAAAAAAAAAGCATATTAATGAAGTAGTGGTCTTACTTCCAATTCTACATAAGGAAGTTGTTTTCGTGGCATTTGTTTGATAAAATTTGTGAAATAATTGTGCTTTGAAACGATTATGTAATGCAGTTTTACTAGTCACTTGTAAATACATATATTCATCATTTCTACAATATGATGTTCTTTTTTTAGATTAACCCGAATGTGTAACATATCAACAATAGAGACAGGCGCATTTATGACTTTGCCAAATCTTCAACTTTTGTAAGTTTTTCACAATTTGTGATATCTTGTTGCGTTATTTCTTATTCTGGACATATTTGCTCTGACTTCAACTTAAGAAAAGGAAATACTGATAATCGAATATTGAGTGTGTCTTAAGAATTGTTGCAACTGATAATCTTATCAAATATTTCGAAAGCATTTTCTTTTTATAAAATAGATCTAATCAAAAATATTTATAAATTAAAAAGTAAATAAATACTGAAAATACTGAAAAAGCTACGTATTGCTCCTTGAAAAGGAATCAACATGTTTTCGTTGATATACGTCAACACTTTATGATCAATAGTCTACATAACCTCTTTTCAAATTATTGTTAAATCAATTCATCAGTATTTAAAATGGTCTTCTGAGCAACTTATTTAGTATCTACTCTTAGGGCACCGTAAATAAGTACTACAACAATCTAAATATATATTAGAATACATACAAGCAAATTCGATTTTCTGGTGCAATGTATTCAAACACTGACTTTCTACAGTGTACAATTCAAGAATGTCTTATTCTAATCATAAAAAGACAGATTGAAATTTTTAAACTTAAGATGTAAATTGAACAGCCTGTAAAACCAGATTCAATCCACCATTTTTCTTTATTTGAAAGTGCTTGAACCAAGTCAGGAATATGACAGTCCATTTGTTTGAAGTATTTTGTCATTTGATTTTGTCACTTGAAAAGGGACGTTCTGTTTTGAATTTTCTTCGGAGTTCAGTATTTTTGTGAGTTTACTTATTTATAGCAGCGAATGTTTAAATGCATCAGGCAAAGTACACTGCCATACTTCCTATAGTACAGAAAAATTACGAATCTATTATTTCAGAGACTTAGACACCAATCAAATAACTACAATACAGCAAGGAGCGTTTAAAGACCTACCAGCGCTAAAAATTATGTATGTATACAAATTTACTGCAATTTGGTTAAGAAGAAAATGTAAACATCTGAAATTAATTGGCAGATAAAATGTTGCTTAATGTATTATGTAGAAACACCTAGCCTTTTTGCGGAACCCCCAAGCAAAAAAAGGTAGTATTAGTTACATAGTGTGTTAGTGACCTAATAGGATATATACAGGGTCAGTAAATTCCATAAGGGGTGAGAGCGAAGTTCGAACCCCATATGGAATTTACTTACTCTGAATATATCATATTAGGTCACTAGCACACTATGTAACGAATTTATCTTACCGACTATCTTTATTTGTTGAATTTAGACTAAAGTTTTCGTATTTGCTATTATAACATATCTTCTTGTTTCTGTATTAAACTGTTCAAGTGTTCAATTTTAAGAACCTTTTTCAATGGTCTGCACAAAAAACTAATGTAAACGATAGATATCTATTTTCAACAACCGTGATATAACAATATTAAAAAGAACTGTCAATACTTTTAAATAATTAAACAGTGCCTAAGTTGTAAATCCACTACTCACCGTGTATTGAAATCAGCCCCGCCTCCCTTCTAACCTAATATGGAATATACACGGTCTCCTCAAGGTCGCTGTTAACCAATCATATTCCTAGAAATGTATAGGAGGTAAGATAAATATATATATATAGTATGAAATTCAAAACAGTGTAGCTGTGGCCATTGATTGACCCATCAAAATCATCCATTGACTGGGACAATTTACGTGAACGTTTGTCTGTAACAACCACTGTTCATGACGTACCTACGATAGACATTTAAACTGTGGGGTCAACAAAGGTTTCTTAACGCCTTTAATTATAAAATAATTCCAAAATTAATCAGGAATAACCTTTTTGTTTTGATTTATATAATTGATATAAATCAAAATATCGTGTTATTTCTGATTAATTTTTCGAATTACTTTATTTAGGTGTTGAGAACCTTTGGTGACCCCATAGTTTAAGTGTCTTTAAAAAGTACATAGGGAGCATTGGTCGTTACATACAAACGTTCACCTAAATTGTCCCAGTCAATGAATGATTTTAATGTGTCAATCAATGGCCACAGCTACACTGTTTTGAATTTCATACTATGTCACTCGAGATAACAAACAGTAATAAATCAAATTGAAAAAAATCAGAACTTATTGATCAAATTATAAAATAAAATAAATCGATATAGAGTCAAAGCAAATATCATATTTCAATGTTACCCCTTTATATGCAAACTTCTGCTTGCATTTTACATCGATGTGCATTGAACTAATTGAATTAGATACAACATATTGTGGTGAAATAATGACCAATATGGATGATTCAACTTACGTCATGTTTTAGTTGAATTTGTCTGTTAATGAAAGGAGAGGGTACATCTTCACCACTAAGGAAAAATGGTGTGTGAGGGTCCAACCAGCACAATGCATAATCTGTTTATGATTCCGAGTCCGGAGCTATTTTCTGAATTGACCGCTAAGTCAGAATATAGCTTAGGACTCCGAATTCAAAAGGAATTAAACAATGCATAGCTCTGATGGTACATTTCAAAACAACCGCCCTTCTCTTCTAATCAATGTTTGCATATCGCAAGTCTGTTAGTCTGATGTTAGTTCAATTTTTATTTTTTCTAGACTTTAGATATAGGAAGATGTGTTATGAGTGTCAATGAAACAACTCTCCATCCAAGTAACCATTTACCTTTTTCAGATGATATTTTTTTTTCTTGTGTATATTTTTTTTGCATGCTTCAAATTTTACAAAACTATGTTTATCTGCTTACAAAACGTAGGGGTTTAATCAACTAAGTTATTATAATTAAAGCAACTACTATGAAGTTATAAAGTATATAGCATTCACTACCAATTTATAAAAATATAATACTTCAGACGATTGTCGGCTTTGGGACAAACCGGCAAACAATTATGGTCTTCAAATAGCATAGGATAGATATAAATACAGAAACTGAAAATGCAGGAAATATTATTAGTTTCGCTCTCACCCCATATGGAATTTACTGACCCCATATATACGGTATTAGGTCACTAGCACACTATGTAAAGAATTTATTTTACCGACTGTCTTAACGTGTAAAATTTAGACCAGTGACCTATCAAAATGAGCAAGTCTTCAATACAGTTAGCATTAACATGATAAAGAATCTACTCCATTTATCCTACAAAAACAGATGCCAACAATAACAACTTGTTAGATTTAAGGGACGTAACACCACTACTTACCATGTATGAAATAAGCCCCGCCTCTCTACTACCTTATATGGAATATAAAGGGACGTAACTCCACTACTAACCGTGTATGAAATAGGCCCCGCCTCCCTACTAACCTAATATCAAATATACACGGTTTCCACGAGGACGCTTTTAACCAATCACATTTCTAGAAATGAATAGGAGGTAAGATAATTTAGGATCCGTGTGTTTGTAGTCGAGATATAATCCATTGCAAATTTGACGGATTTAGATTCTTTCTAGACTATTCATAATTTAATATGGCACCTTTCTTCTTTCAAAACCTACGGAAATATAAAAAGGATTTTATAAACTTTCAGGGATGCAGTTGAACTATATGTATTCAAATAATAGTTAGAAAACGGGAAAGCTGGTAATATTTGTAATTGCACTATATGAAAAAACAAGAGGATTCCAAATATCGGACACTATAAAAAAAACAAGAGGATTATTCCTCCTTGAATTATTTTCAACCGTTTAAAAGGACTAATTTATAATTTTTCGAAGGTTCAAAAGATAGTGGATTCAAAAACGGCAACTGAAACCTATTAAAGATTTGGTGACAGTAAAATGTATAGTCATGTGGTCTTTCGTTGAGAGTTTTCCATTGACACTCATACCACATATAGCATCACAAATTGTTTACAAAAGTCATGTAGTTTCAGCAATCGGTTGATGCATGAAGATTATAATATAATGTTGACTTCTGTACCCTTTTTACCTATTATATCTGTATGTTGTGTTCACACATTGTTGTAAATATAATGAAATGTTATGTAAATGAGGGAGGATAGATACCAGAGGGACAGTCAAACTCATAAATCGAAAACAAACTGTCATAAAAAAATAAAGGCAAAAGTAGTATACCGCTGTTCAAAACTCATAAATCTATGGACAAAAACAAAATCGGGGTAAGAAACTAAAACTGAGGGAAACGCATTAAATAGTAGAGGAGAACAACGACACAACATTAAAATGTAACACACACAGCAACGGACTAAGCATTAGACAAAATCCGATGAGAATTACCAATATAACATCAAAACCAAATACATGAATTTGGGATAGAAAAGTACCGTGACACGTCTTATAGTAATGTGAATTCACACTCAAATATAGGAGAAAACAAACGACACAACGGAAACACAACGTAAAAATATTACACACACAGAAACTAACTATGATATAACAATGGCCATTTCCCTGACTTGGTACAGTACATTTTTAAAGAAAAAAATGGTGGGTTAAACCTTGTTTTGTGGTATGCCAAACCTCGAACTTTGATGGCATTGTTAAATATAACATTAAAATGACAACATAATAATACAGGACTACAATACAAATAAATAGGAGAACGTATTAGGCAAAGAAACACATGAATAATAGATAACAAAAGGCATCAGGTTTAAAATTCATTACGTCAAAAACGCGCCTCGTCCAAACAAGACTTACCAGTGACTCCCAGATATAAAAGTTCGAAAGTCAAAAAAAGGGGGTACAAAGTTGTACAGCTCTGAGGATCAAAAGTTGAAAAAGGTTGTGTCAAATACGGCTAGGGTTTTCTGCAAGTGATAAGAACATCCTTATTATATAGAACAATTTATGCTATTGCAAACAGTAAATTTTATCAAATGAATATAAAAGATGTACATGATAAAACTGACGTCTTAACTAATTACAGAAAACAAAACCCGAATACATAATAAAAACGAGAGGTTTAGTCAGCTATAAAACCAGGTGTTATGTGTTTGGGCTGTTGATTTGCCATTTGATTAAGAACTTACGTTTTGAGTTTTCCTCGGAATACTTTTGTTTTTTGTAATTTTCCGATTTATGGTTTGTCATACAATGTTAACGTATGAAGTAAAAGAATAACATTTTTTCATCAGTTTTTATAAAACGAACATTATAGCTCCCTTCAGCAACATTCAGTTTTATATGTGATTGTTTGAGGTGTAAGGAGAGCATATTTCTTTTAATGTTACTTTTTATAGAACCTTTTTTTCTAAAGAGACATACTAAACACTTTGGTTTTGAGTTCGTAAACAGCTTTCATTGAGGTAGGCTCGACTCGGAGTTTTATCCACAATAATAGCCATTTTTTTTCTGCATAAGTTTGATGATTTTCTTCGGTTCGTAGACTTTTCCTGCAAATGAATAAATAATTGCCGCAATATTTTCAGTGTTATAAAAGGGATTAAAGTTGTCTGTTCTTACTGCGACATAACCTTTCCCTGGTTTCGTCTTTTCAATACTCAATAAGTCAATCTCCTTCTTGCTAAGGCTGTTACCTCGCCAGATGCATGCTGCTGATCCTTTCGCTGTAGATTCATACCTCGTGTCATTTATGTACACATTGTGGCCGTGTGATTTCATGCTAAATGTTTAATTTGAGCCTCGTGTCGAATTGTTTCGTATGTTTAACATGCAATATGGCTTCATAAAGGATCAAACTTGACCTGTACATAGATCTTAGGCATAATCAATGTCGCCTAGATAAGACAACTGACTGTTGTTTACAACTGTATTTACAGAGACCAATGTATTCGTCTTTCCCTACTCCTTGATTCCAAATTAAAAGCAATACGTGCAGTTTGCAGATATCATATTCACGTCAAACATGAAAGATCCTTAAAGGACCTATAAGAAGCTTAAAATATTTACCATCCTTCAGCATATGCCCAAAAAAATAGATTGACTTGCTGGAGATACGTAATAGTAAATGTGCAATGACGAGTAAATATAAAAATTAAAAGGTCTCAAAACAAAATGATAGGTTAAGGATCCACGGATACGGATGTCGAGGAGATTTAACAGCCTTTTTAGTGAGGAGGTTTTAAATATCAATATTAAATCTTTGGACTTTAACTGACTTACACATTTTAGATTTTAAGAAGGTACAGAAAAAGCAATCGCATAAGCTTTTTGATTGAATGAGTCTAAATAGGATTTAAGTTTTAAATATATTTAGTTGATATTATAGATGAGTTATATATTGGGGGTCGAGTTCAACTAATTCTAATCGTGTGTATTTTGAAAATCTTACCACTTTATACGATTACCTTGGTTTCACTTGAAATCATCACTAGAGTATCAATATATATCACCCTCAGAGTATCACTTCATATCATCTTTATATACTATATATAACTATATAACTGCATAACTATTGATCTTACCTCTTATACATTTCTAAGAATGTGATTGGTTAAAAGCGCTCTCGTGGAGACCGTGTATTATTTCATATTTAGGTTAGTAGGGAGGCGAAACTTATCTCATACACGGTTAGTAGTGGTGTTACATCCCATTTTTTATCCATATAAGGTAGTAGAGAGGCGGGGCTTATTTAATGCACGGTTAGTAGTGGTGTTACGTCCCTTTATAAAAACAAAACGGTACTGAGAAAAAAAAACACATTTAAACCTAACAAGTTGTTATTTTTGGTATCTGTTTTTGTAGGATCAATGGTTTCTTAATGCTAACAGTATTAAAGACTTGCTCATTCTGATAGTTCTAAACTTCACACGTTAAGATAGTCGGTACGATAAATTCGTTACATAGTGTGCTAGTGACCTTATACGGTATATATGGGGTCAGTAAATTCCGTATGGGGATTCGAGCTTCGCTCTCTCCCAATATGGAATTTACTGACCCAATATATACCGTATTAGGTCTGTCTGGAATTTAGCGCGAATATATACATGTTAACGTTGCTACCTGACTTATGTAAATATGACGTTACTTATAAAGCAATTGCTAGACGTTAGAATAAACACGATCTATACACAACGTATTTTATCTACTTTACACAACATTTATGGTGCCGTGACTGTCGGAAACAATGGAATCAAAGTTAAAAGCAGTATGTAGAGGACACAGAGGGCAAGTTACAAAGTTATTTAAGAAATTTTATGAGATTGAACAGAATTTGGACTTGGACAAAGACGATGTGAAATTAATTTCGGACTATTGTGGATTTGAATGAAAAGATACTGGATTTAAGGTCGGAGGAGGATGTAGCAGAGGAAATTCAAGAGTCTGATGAGTAAATGTTCAATTTAGAGTCCAAACTTCGGAAAATTAGAAAAATATCACAATCTGATTCACTTGCTCAAAATGTCGCATCAACGTCTATAGATCCAAATGCAAACAGTTTTATGCCATCTTACCCCACAAATTCATCGCTTACCAATGCCAATGTTATACGCAACAATGAAACTGAAATTAATGTACAACGAACCCATTTTGATAACTTTCGCTCCATGCAAAATACCAATCGTGACTTGCAGTCTACGAATAATGTGTACAACCAAGGCTTTTCTTCGGTATCAAATAGCAGTCAAAACCACAGATTACCAAAACTAGATTTACCGCACTTTGATGGGGAAATTTTACGAAGGCAAATCTTTTGGGATTCCTATGAATCAACTATTCATTTCAACAGTACTTTGACCGAGATACAAAAATTTGGTTACTTGAAGGCCCAACTCCATGGCCATGCCGACCAATATATTGAAGGTTTCGCATTGACAAATGCCTGCTGGTGGAGATTTATTTTCCCGAGGGAATCACAAGCCTAATAGTCAACACAGTTTGTGCTGACATGAATTATCATTGATATTGTTATATTTATAAATTAACTGTTTACAAAATTTGGAATTTTTTTAAATACTAAGGCTTTTCTGCCTCAGTCATAGATAACCTTAGCTTATTTGGCAAAACTTTTAGGAATTTTCGTCCTCAATGCTCTTCAACTTATTTGGCCTTTTTAACTTTTTATTGATTCGAGCGTCATTGACGCGCGTCTTGTGTATATGCTAAATTTAGTCCTAGTATCTATGATGAGTTTATTTACAACCACTGGGTCGATGCCACTGCTGGTGGTGATTTATTTCCCCGAGGGTACCACAAGCCCAGTAGTTCGCACTTTTTGTGCTGACATGAATTGTCATTGATATGGTAATATTTATAAATTAACTGTTTACAAATTTTTGAATTTTTTGAAATACTAAGGCTTTTCTACCTCAGGCATAGATTATCTTAGCTGTATTTGGCAAAACATTTAGGAATTTTGGTCCTCAATGCTCTTCAACTTCGTACTTTATGTGGCCTTATAAACATTTTTGGATTCGAGCGTCACTGATGAGTATTTTGTAGACGAAACGCGCGTCTGGCGTATATACTGAATTTAGTTCTGGTATCTATGATGAGTTTATTTACAACCACTGGGTCGATGCCACTGCTGGTGGAGATTTATTTCTCCGAGGGTATCACAAGCCCAGTAGTCAGCACTTTTTGTGCTGACATGAATTGTCATTGATATGGTTATATTTATAAATTTACTGTTTACAAATTTTTGAATTTTTTGAAATACTAAGGCTTTTCTACCTCAGGCATAGATTACCTTAGCTGTATTTGGCAAAACTTTTAGGAATTTTGGTCCTCAATGCTCTTCAACTTCGTAGTTTATTTGGCCTTTTTAACTTTGTATTCGAGCGTCACTAATGAGTCTTTTGTAGACGAAACGCGCGTCTGGCGTATAAACTAAATTTAGTCCTAGTATCTATGATGAGTTTATTGTAGACAAAACGTGCGTCTGGAGTATATATAAAATTTAGTCCTGGTATCTATGATGTGTTTATTTACAACCACTGGGTCGATGCCACTGCTGGTGGTGATTTATTTCCCCGATGGTATCACAAGCCCAGTAGTCAGCACTTTTTGTGTTGACATGAATTGTCATTGATATGGTTATATTTATAAATTTACTGTTTACAAATTTTTGAATTTTTTGAAATACTAAGGCTTTTCTACCTCAGGCATAGATTACCTTAGCTGTATTTGGCAAAACTTTTAGGAATTTTGGTCCTCAATGCTCTTCAACTTCGTACTTTGTTTGGCCTTTTTAACTTTTTTGTATTCGAACGTCACTGATGAGTCTTTTGTAGACGAAACGCGCGTCTGGCGTATATACTAAATTTAGTCCTTGTATCTATGATGAGTTTATTTACAACCGCTGGGTCGATGCCACTGCTGGTGGAGATTTATTTCCCCGAGGGTATCACAAGCCCAGTAGTCAGCATTTTTTGTGCTGACATGAATTGTCATTGATATGGTTATATTTAGAAATTTACTGTTTACAAATTTTTGAATTTTTTTAAATACTAAGGCTTTTCTACCTCAGGCATAGATTACCTTAGCTGTACTTGGCAAAACTTTTAGGAATTTTGGTCCTCAATGCTCTTCAACTTCGTACTTTATTTTGCCTTTTTAACGTTTTTGAATTGTCACTGATGAGTCTTTTGTAGACAAAACGCACGTCTGGCGTATACATAATATTTAGTCGTGATATCTATGATTAGTTTATTTACACCACTGCCTTTAATTTGCTCAAAGAGCGTTTTGGATCGCCTCACAAGATTATTCATGGCTACATGAAAGCTTTAATGGATCTTCCTTCACCGTCAAATGATTTAAACAGCTTAAGAAGGTATGGAGACCACCTTGAAACGTATGTAAGAGGTCTTGAATGTTTGGGTCAAACACAAGACACGTATGGCGCGCTACTAGTACCTATAATTATTAGTAAACTAAAAGTAGAAACGAGAAAACGTATTGCCCGTGAATATGATAGCGATCATATAACTCAAAACAACCTCAGAAAAGCCATCACTAAAGAAGCGATATTTCTTGAAGCGGGACAATTTACCGACCGCGACGGTGTACATACTACCGCAAAATTTCTGCCCGAAGCTCGTAATTATACACAGCGAAATTTCAATACAAACAATCCACGTATCAATGACAAAAAACGTCCATGCATCTACTGCACTGGTGTACATTTTCCGGGTGATAACATGATAATTTCTGACGTGAATGAAAGACTGAACATCGTAAAGCAAAAGAAAAAATGTTTCAACTGTCTAGGAAACACCGGTGTTTCCGAGTGTAAATTGCGTAACCGATGTAAGAAATGCAACAAGAAACATCACACCAATATTGGCGGGGAACAAGCTACAGATGGAAAAGGACATGACAGCAAGGAGAAATCAACCGTTGTAAGCTTGATAAAAACAGAAGAACCAGAAATCGCAGTAATGTATACCTCATAACACACAAGCGTTTTATTGAAAACAGCTATCGCGACAATTTCATACTGAAAACAGATCACAGAAGCTAGTATTTTATTTGACGAAGGTGCCCAACGTGCATTTATCACTCAGAGCATAGCCGAAAAATGACAGATAAGACCAAGCGGAAGGGACACAATTAAACTGTCAGCTTTTGGAGACAAGGAAAATAATATACCTCATTTGGATACATCAACTGTTCAACTACAAACTGACAAAGTGAAATTGTAAACAGTAATGCATTGATTGTTCCAGATATTGCAGTCCCATCTTAAAACCAGACGAAATACCTTACACGCAATTTGCCATACTTGAAAGATTTTAACCTCGCACCTTCTTCAAAAAACGCTGATAGCTTTTAAATTTCACTCTTGATAGGAGCCGATTATAATTGGGATATAGTTCAAGATCACGTAATTAGAATGAGTGGACCTACAGCCGTAGCATCAAAAATTGGTTATTTGTTATCTGGACCCGTAATAATAAACGGAAAGAAATCCTTTTCTTCATCAGTTCTTTTGAATGTTACTTCACACCATGCAGAGGAAAGCAAGATCGAGAAATTCTGAAATCTAGAATCGTTAGGAATACGATTAACACAACAGGACGATGAGGAGAGTTTTGTAAAGTTTTATCAACAAGACTGTATCAAATTTGAAAACGAACGTTATTCTAGCAAGTTGCCATGGAAACTGGATCATCCGGACTTACCTTCAAACATCATGATCGCTAAAGCAAGGACCGAAAGCACAATGAGAACTCGTGAATCACATTTGTTAAGAAAATATTCAGAAATTATTGACGACAAAGAGAGGGTTCATGGAGAAGGTAAACGATAAAAACGACAATGGTAAAAGCACTCACTATATACCACATCATGCCGTAAAAAAGGATTCGACAAAAACACCAATTCGTATAGTGTACGACTGTAGCTGTAAAAAGTCGCCAGATCACACAAGCTTGAATGATTGCCTAATGTCAACTCCGACAGACTTGAACGACTTGGCAAAAATATTAATGGGATTTAGAACCAATATGTACGCAATAAGCACGGCCATTGAAAAGGCTTTCTTACATATTGGATAAGATGAGAAAGATCGAGATTTTACACGGTTGTTTTTTTTGGTTGAGCGACACAGATAATCCCAGCAGTACTTTTACAACATATCGATTTAATCTATTTTGTTTGGTGCAACAAGTTCACCGTTCATTCTAAATGCAACACTGCTTAAACACTTGGATGCATACAACACATATATATCAGCAATGATGAAGAATGACCTTTACATGGATAATATTTTGTCCAGTTTGAAAATGAAGATGACGCCGCAAAGTATTTTGTACAAGCCAGATCATTGATGTCGTCGGCTGGATTCAACCTTAGTTCGTGGAGTTCAAATTGCTCAAAACTTACAGATTTAGCCAAACAACATAACAAATGTGAAAAAGAAACTTTTGTCAAAATACTTGGACTGAAATGAGATACAGTTAAAGATACGATCACTTTTCAAAAAGTCGACTTATTTGATATTGAACTTCCAATTATTACGAAACGTGAAATTCTTAAACAGTCGTCACGTATTTACGATCCGCTAGGATTACTTAGCCCTGTATCCGTACGAGCAAAACTTTTAATGCAGACATTGTAGGAACAGAAGTACGAATGGGATGAGCCACTACCATTAGAAATACAGACAGCATGGAGAAATTTAGCCCAGGATTTGGTGAAAAAGACATATACAGAATTGAAAAGACCGTATTTTGCCCTAATATACCAAATCAGAAAACCCAACTTCACGTTTTTGTAGACGCTAGTACAACTGCATACGGAGCAACTGTTTACATATGTAACCATCATGAGTCATCTTAAGTTATTGTAAAACATAGAGAAGCGCCGTTTAAACAACTGACACTTCCACAGCTGGAATTAATGGCCGCATTGATCAGAGCACGATTAGCCGATCATGTTAAATCAGTTTTACACATAGAAGACATAACATTTTGGTCAGACAGTCAGATAGTTCTACAGTGGTTATCATCTTCAAAGGTTCATATGAAATAGAGTAACGGAAATACGCAAATTGACCAATACACAAGAATGAAGATATCGCCCAACGAAAGATAATCCAGCTGACCTTTTTACTAGAGGACTCAGCGTGTCACAGTTTGAAAAGAACACACTATGGTCCAACGGACCCAAATGGTTCACTGAGATATCAAAATGGTCGTCGTGGAAGCCAAATGACACAACATTATTACTAACCAGTACAGATATAGAAGATTCAAGTACAGCGGACAATGAAATAGATGATCAACAAGGAATACACCAAATTGTGCAAATTATTAGATATTGTACATTATCAAAATTACTGCGAATAACAGCTTATCTATTACGATTCATACGAAATTGCCGTTCGCCAATATTATAGATAAATAAGGCAAAATACGTTTTAAGAGAGGAATTGCAGGATGCATCAGAGTGTCTGATACTAAATTGCCAAAGAACTTCATTTAAGGACGAAATGTTGTACTTGAAATTAAAGGATACTAAACCTACTGTTTTAGTTAGACAACTTAGATTATACCTGAATAAAAAATACACAATTTGCTGTGGAGGGAGAATTCTTCTACATCTATATGGAGTTATTTCCTTTCAGAACAATAGGTCATTCTTTTTCAGAATCAACCCGAACGATACCATGTTTCAATGAAATATACTCCAAGGCATAACATAATGACCTGTGTGAGGTCATTATTTTCCTTGATAAAAATAGAATCTATAAGTTACTTCAAAATCAAATTCGTCTGACAGTTTTTTGTTGTCGATTTAGGAATTTATTTTTAAAAGTTTAATCAATGATAGGTATAAATAAATCATCATTGACGACATTTTAATTTTAGTTTAATTAAAGTTTTGTTAATTTATCGCTTAAATACAGAATTTATGTGAGATCAATTTTAGTGTATATTTTCATGAAATAAAGCTAGATTTAACATATTCGTGTGTAAGATTTGAAAAGGTTGATTGATTGTTTGATTTGCAAATTTTTCATGTATGTTCAGGACGATACACACTGAATAGGAAATGATACTGTGACCTACATGTATCTATATTCGTCTTCGTGTCAGTTCTTAACTTTTTATAATTTATGTATATATACCTTTTACTATATCAAATGATCAACTAATAAAAGAAGAACATTCACGAAACTTTCAAAAGGGGAGGATGAGGAGGGTTAATAATTTTATTCTGATTATCTGTTCACAAAATGTATTGCTATTCAAAATATTCTTTCTGAATATTTCATTCGATTCAATTAAAATGGTTGAAAAATTAACCACTTTTCGCGGTAGAAATGTCATTTCAATTGGAAAAAAACATAGCACCCCGACCCCCCCCCCCCCCCCAGCCCCATTTTTCAATAAACCAAGTTGGTACAATAACTTACTTACAATGTGTCATGAATTTGTCATACACCGTTATCGAATGGTAACAATTCATTTGTGTCTTTGAGGAAAACATTAGGTAGATCTTACGTTACCATGGATACACTTCAAACAATTCTGACAGAAATAGAAGCCATCATTAATGATAGACCATTGACCTAAGTATCACCAGATATTGAGGACGGAGAGCCGTTAACTCCGTCACACTTACTGTACGGAAGAAGAATAACTTAAACGCCGTATCCATAACCGAATATTGAGTACATTGCCGTGAATAGTGGAAAACAAGAACTGCATAAACATTTGAATAAACAGTCGAGTTTTATGAAGCATTTTTGGAACCGGTGGAAATCCGAGAATATAACGACGCTAAGAGAGTTTCATCGCCAAACAGAATCAATTTACAAACTATTCAAGTTGGAGATGTAGTCCAAGATGATAAATTACCGACAAACCGATAGTTGATCACCGGAAACGATGGTTTAACACGAGCAGCTATAACACGAACTTGTGCAAGACGTCACCACGTCCTATAGTAAAACTGTATCCGCTCGAAATCGTAACAAACATTAACAATTTAGAAGACACAAATGATGATATTTCAACAGAGAGATTGACAAGAGTTCTACCAAAACGAGAGGCATCTGTCCGAGCTCGAGAGAACATCAAGAAATGATCTACCCAAAAGTGATAGACTTCGTTAAAAGTAAAACTTTAATAAGTGAATTATTTGAATTTGTTTTAGAAAGACAATTAATTATTTCATTAGACATTTAATTATTTAATTTTCAGTAATATATATTCGATTGACATTTAAAGTTATTAATAATTTTATATTTTAACTTTTGCCGGCACCGAGAATGTCGGGAATTTAGCGCGAAGATATACATATTAACTTATATAGTTATAACGTTACTTATATATCATGTATATAGTACGGTGACAAATCAGGTAAATTCAAAAATTTAATGGACCGATTTACCTCACGACTAATTTTGGTCTTATTTTGTAGAAAAATATAATATCCTTTGATTAAGGCATGTCGTAGAGTGTAATAGCAATTAATGGCTGGACGTTAAAATAAACACGATCTATACACAACGCATTTTATCTACTTTTCACAACAAGGTCACTAGCACAATATGTAACTAATTATATCATATTTATGTCTCGCTATATATCACGATTTACGTATCACATTACATAACCTCCTAAGTATCACTTCATATCCTTTATATCACTGTACATCACATCCAATATATAACTTTAAATCACTATTATCAGTATTGATTTATGATTACAAACTGTTTTCATAAATCGTTGAATTCAAAACAATGTATACTATTCTGTTGTGGGCTCAGTTTTAGTTTATTTAATATTTTGATATAGCTAATTTTAATCTTCACCATTTCGAAATCCAGTTTCATTTATATTACAACTTTGAATAGTTACCTCGGTATAACTTTAAATCACCACAAGAGCATCCCGCTAATTCATCTTCTGTGACAGTGTAATACTTTAAAACACCAACAGAATATCACTTTACATCACCTCAAGAGTATCACGTTGTATCACCTCAAGAGTATCTCTTCTTATCCCCTCCTGACTATCACTAAATATCACTGTGACGGCGTGCACAATGTTGACGGCAACTGTAAACTGCGCTTTTTATATAGTTTTATACAACTGTGTTTATAATATTTTTTTTGAAGATTTTTTTTTATGATTAAATGATGAATGCATGCCATTAGAATCCACATTACTAGTAAGGTAAATTAAAATTAAATCTATAAAGCATGCAACGGACATATATAAAACGGTAAAAATACTGTATAACTTGTAACATTAAACTAGCATTAAAATAGATTTTTGACCTAAAACTTACACAAATTCATATTTTCGTATAAAAGAATTGTTCAGATTTGGACTCGGACATCATATGAAATTCACCGCAAAAGCAAAAAAATCGACAACCATGGTAAATAAGTTTGGAATGATCTTCGTTATGTGTAAGAAGTAGTAATTTGAAAGGACTAATACTCAAAATAGACGAATCGGTAAGAAAAAATATGTAATTGCAATCTTTTTATTTTCAAAATAGCTTGGTACTCCAAATGTGTATAACCAGAGGTTTAATATAATCTGCAACATATAAATGATTCGATAGTTCAGACTAAACACCTGAATTTTTTTAATGTCCAGCTATTATGTTACAATCTAAAGAAATGGCGTTTTAACGCTATTTTCTGCACAGGGTCAACGACATAGTTGCTAATTATTTCCATTGCATTGCTCTTAGCATATATTTATTTATATTTTCAGAATGTACATTTGCTGTACTTTTTTGTTCGAAAAAAAAATATGTTGAACGTGAATGTTTAAATGATAAAATAAGTGTAAAGTGTTTTTGTTACGCTTACGTTTTTTGGGGGGAAATGTCGACGTCGTTTATGGTTTTTGTAATTTAAAGACGCTACATTTGTGGACTCAGCTTTGTGCACGCCGTCTATAAGAGTATCCCTATATACCTTTTTTTTCTCACTATATATTATTTTTTCACTATATATTACTTCCAGTTTATTAATTTAAATTCCCACCAGTGTATTACATGAAATCCCATTTAATGTATCAATTTACATCACGGTCAGTGTATCAATGTAGAAATATGTTGAACGTGAAATTTTAAATGATAAACTAATGCTTCGTTCACACAGACATTTAATTCGAATTGAATTCTAATCGAATGCGAATTGAATTCACTAATCGCGTTCACACACTCTTCTTTCTTAATTCGAATTGATTCGAATTGGCTTATTCGAATTATCTAATTCGCATTAGTAATACGCGTTTGTCAATGCGAATTAAATGTTAACGTCGTTTATACAGTAAAGCGAATTTAACGCGCATTGTAATTTGAATTAGAATTCACGTTAGGACGTAAAACGTTTGGAATCCGAATGTGAACTCAGCATAAGTGTCTAGTGTTTTTTCAGAAGGGAAATGTCGACGTCGTTAATTGTTTTTGTAATTTAAAGACGTTACGTTTGTGGACTCAGTTTGTGCATGTCGTCTATAACAGTATCCCTATATCACTTTTTATTTTTTTCACTCTATATTACTTCCAGTTTATCAATTTAAATTCCCACCAGTGTATCACATGAAATCCCATGTAGTGTATCAATGTACATCACTGTCAGAGTATCAATGTACATCACTATCAGAGTATCAATGTACATCACTGTCAGAGTATCAATGTACATCACTATCAGAGTATCAATGTACATCACGATCAGAGTATCAATGTACATCACTCTCAGAGTATCAATGTACATCACTATCAGAGTATCAATGTACATCACTGTCAGAGTATCAATGTACATCACGATCAGAGCATCAATGTACATCACTGTCAGAGTATCAATGTACATCACTATCAGAGTATCAATGTACATCACTGTCAGAGTATCAATGTACATCACTATCACAGTATCAATGTACATCACTGTCAGAGTATCAATGTACATCACTATCAGAGTATCAATGTACATCACTGTCAGAGTATCAATGTACATCACTATCAGAGTATCAATGTACATCACTGTCAGAGTATCAATGTACATCACGATCAGAGCATCAATGTACATCACTGTCAGAGTATCAATGTACATCACTACCAGAGTATCAATGTACATCACTATCAGAGTATCAATGTACATCACTATCAGAGTATCAATGTACATCACTGTCAGAGTATCAATGTACATCACTATCAGAGTATCAATGTACATCACTGTCAGAGTATCAATGTACATCACGACCAGAGCATCAATGTATATCAAGATCAGAGTATCAATGTACATCACGACCAGAGCATCAATGTACATCACTGTCAGAGTATCAATGTACAACACTATCAGAGTATCAATGTACATCACTGTCAGAGTATCAATGTACATCACTGTCAGAGTATTAATGTACATCACTGTCAGAGTATCAATGTACATCACTGTCAGAGTATCAATGTACATCACTGTCAGAGTATCAATGTACCTCACTATCAGAGTATCAATGTACATCACTATCAGAGTATCAATGTACATCACTGTCAGAGTATCAATGAACATCACTATCAGAGTATCAATGTACATTACTGTCAGAGTATTAATGTACATCACTGTCAGAGTATCAATGTACATCACTGTCAGAGTATCAATGTACATCACGATCAGATTATCAATGTACATCACGATCAGAGTATCAATGTACATTACTGTCAGAGTATCAATGTACATCACTATCAGAGTATCAATGTACATCACTGTCAGAGTATCAATGTACATCACTATCAGAGTATCAATGTACATCACTATCAAAGTATCAATGTTCATCACGATCAGAGTATCAATGTACATCACTGTCAGAGTATCAATGTACATCTCTGTCAGAGTATCAATGTACATCACTGTCAGAGTATCAATGTACATCACGATCAGAGCATCAATGTACATCACTGTGAGAGTATCAATGTACATCACTGTCAGAGTATCAATGTAAATCACTATCAGAGTATCAATGTACATCACTGTCAGAGTATCAATGTACATCACTGTCAGAGTATCAATGTACATCACTATCAGAGTATCAATGTACATCACTATCATAGTATCAGTGTACATCACTATCAGAGTATCAATGTACATCACTATCAGAGTATCAATGTACATCACTATCAGAGTATCAATGTACATCACTATCAGAGTATCAATGTACATCACTATCAGAGTATCAATGTACATCACTGTAAGAGTATCAATGTACATCGATATCAGAGTATCAATGTACATCACTATCAGAGTATCAATGTACATCACTATCAGAGTAAAAATGTACATCACTGTCAGAGTATCAATGTACATCACTATCATAGTATCAATGTACATCACTGTAAGAGTATTAATGTACATCACTACCAGAGTATCAATGTACATCACTATCAGAGTATCAATGTACATCACTATCAGAGTATCAATGTACATCACTGTCAGAGTAACAATGTACATCACTATCAGAGTATCAATGTACATCACGATCAGAGCATCAATGTAAATCACTGTCAGAGTATCAATGTACATCACTATCAGAGTATCAATGTACATCACGATCAGAGCATCAATGTACATCACTGTCAGAGTATCAATGTACATCACTGTCAGAGTATCAATGTACATCACTGTCAGAGTATCAATGTACATCACTATCAGAGTATCAATGTACATCACTATCAGAGTATCAATGTACATCACGATCAGAGCATCAATGTACATCACTGTCAGAGTATCAATGTACATCACTGTCAGAGTATCAATGTACATCACTATCAGAGTATCAATGTACATCACTGTCAGAGTATCAATGTACATCACTGTCAGAGTATCAAAGTACATCACTGTTAGAGTATCAATGTACATCACGATCAGAGCATCAATGTACATCACTGTCAGAGTATCAATGTACATCACTATCAGAGTATCAATGTACATCACTGTCAGAGTATCAATGTACATCTCTGTCAGAGTATCAATGTACATCACTGTCAGAGTATCAATGTACATCACGATCAGAGCATCAATGTACATCACTGTGAGAGTATCAATGTACATCACTGTCAGAGTATCAATGTAAATCACTATCAGAGTATCAATGTACATCACTGTCAGAGTATCAATGTACATCACTGTCAGAGTATCAATGTACATCACTATCAGAGTATCAATGTACATCACTATCATAGTATCAGTGTACATCACTATCAGAGTATCAATGTACATCACTATCAGAGTATCAATGTACATCACTGTCAGAGTATCAATGTACATCACTATCAGAGTATCAATGTACATCACTATCAGAGTATCAATGTACATCACTATCAGAGTATCAATGTACATCACTGTAAGAGTATCAATGTACATCGATATCAGAGTATCAATGTACATCACTATCAGAGTATCAATGTACATCACTCTCAGAGTAAAAATGTACATCACTGTCAGAGTATCAATGTACATCACTATCATAGTATCAATGTACATCACTGTAAGAGTATTAATGTACATCACTACCAGAGTATCAATGTACATCACTATCAGAGTATCAATGTACATCACTATCAGAGTATCAATGTACATCACTGTCAGAGTAACAATGTACATCACTATCAGAGTATCAATGTACATCACGATCAGAGCATCAATGTAAATCACTGTCAGAGTATCAATGTACATCACTATCAGAGTATCAATGTACATCACGATCAGAGCATCAATGTACATCACTGTCAGAGTATCAATGTACATCACTGTCAGAGTATCAATGTACATCACTGTCAGAGTATCAATGTACATCACTATCAGAGTATCAATGTACATCACTATCAGAGTATCAATGTACATCACGATCAGAGCATCAATGTACATCACTGTCAGAGTATCAATGTACATCACTGTCAGAGTATCAATGTACATCACTATCAGAGTATCAATGTACATCACTGTCAGAGTATCAATGTACATCACTGTCAGAGTATCAATGTACATCACTGTTAGAGTATCAATGTACATCACGAACAGAGTATCAATGTACATCACTGTCAGAGTATAAATGTACATCACTATCAGAGTATCAATGTACATCACGATCAGAGCATCAATGTACATCACTGTCAGAGTATCAATGTACATCACTGTCAGAGTATCAATGTACATCACTATCAGAGTATCAATGTACATCACTGTCAGGGTATTAATGTACATCACGATCAGAGCATCAATGTACATCACTATCAGAGTATCAATGTACATCACTATCAGAGTATCAATGTACATCATGATCAGAGCATCAATGTACATCACTGTCAGAGTATCAATGTACATCACTATCAGAGTATCAATGTACATCACTATCAGAGTATAAATGTACATCACTGTCAGAGTATCAATGTACATCACTATCAGAGTATCAATGTACATCACTGTCAGAGTATCAATGTACATCACGATCAGAGCATCAATGTTCATCACTGTCAGAGTATCAATGTACATCACGATCAGAGTATCAATGTACATCACTGTCAGAGTATCAATGTCAATCACTATCAGAGTATCAGTGTACATCACGATCAGAGCATCAATGTACATCACTGTCAGAGTATCAATGTACATCCCTGTCAGAGTATCAATGTACATCACTATCAGAGTATCAATGTACATCACGATCAGAGCATCAATGTACATCACTGTCAGAGTATCAATGTACATCACGATCAACGCATCAATGTACATCACTGTCAGAGTATCAATGTACATCACTATCAGAGTATCAATGTACATCACTGTCAGAGTATCAATGTACATCACTATCATAGTATCAATGTACATCACTGTAAGAGTATTAATGTACATCACTACCAGAGTATCAATGTACATCACTATCAGAGTATCAATGTACATCACTATCAGAGTATCAATGTACATCACTGTCAGAGTAACAATGTACATCACTATCAGAGTATCAATGTACATCACGATCAGAGTATCAATGTACATCACTATCAGAGTATCAATGTACATCACTGTCAGAGTATCAATGTACATCACTATCAGAGTATCAATGTACATCACTATCAGAGTATCAATGTACATCACTGTCAGAGCAACAATGTACATCACTATCATAGTATCAGTGTACATCACTATCAGAGTATCAATGTACATCACTATCAGAGTATCAATGTACATCACTGTCAGAGTATCAATGTACATCACTATCAGAGTATCAATGTACATCACTATCAGAGTATCAATGTACATCACTATCAGAGTATCAATGTACATCACTGTAAGAGTATCAATGTACATCGATATCAGAGTATCAATGTACATCACTATCAGAGTATCAATGTACATCACTCTCAGAGTAAAAATGTACATCACTGTCAGAGTATCAATGTATATCACTATCATAGTATCAATGTACATCACTGTAAGAGTATTAATGTACATCACTACCAGAGTATCAATGTACATCACTATCAGAGTATCAATGTACATCACTATCAGAGTATCAATGTACATCACTGTCAGAGTAACAATGTACATCACTATCAGAGTATCAATGTACATCACGATCAGAGCATCAATGTAAATCACTGTCAGAGTATCAATGTACATCACTATCAGAGTATCAATGTACATCACGATCAGAGCATCAATGTACATCACTGTCAGAGTATCAATGTACATCACTGTCAGAGTATCAATGTACATCACTGTCAGAGTATCAATGTACATCACTATCAGAGTATCAATGTACATCACTATCAGAGTATCAATGTACATCACGATCAGAGCATCAATGTACATCACTGTCAGAGTATCAATGTACATCACTGTCAGAGTATCAATGTACATCACTATCAGAGTATCAATGTACATCACTGTCAGAGTATCAATGTACATCACTGTCAGAGTATCAATGTACATCACTGTTAGAGTATCAATGTACATCACGAACAGAGTATCAATGTACATCACTGTCAGAGTATAAATGTACATCACTATCAGAGTATCAATGTACATCACGATCAGAGCATCAATGTACATCACTGTCAGAGTATCAATGTACATCACTGTCAGAGTATCAATGTATATCACTATCAGAGTATCAATGTACATCACTGTCAGGGTATTAATGTACATCACGATCAGAGCATCAATGTACATCACTATCAGAGTATCAATGTACATCACTATCAGAGTATCAATGTACATCATGATCAGAGCATCAATGTACATCACTGTCAGAGTATCAATGTACATCACTATCAGAGTATCAATGTACATCACTATCAGAGTATAAATGTACATCACTGTCAGAGTATCAATGTACATCACTATCAGAGTATCAATGTACATCACTGTCAGAGTATCAATGTACATCACGATCAGAGCATCAATGTTCATCACTGTCAGAGTATCAATGTACATCACGATCAGAGTATCAATGTACATCACTGTCAGAGTATCAATGTAAATCACTATCAGAGTATCAGTGTTTACACGATCAGAGCATCAATGTACATCACTGTCAGAGTATCAATGTACATCACTGTCAGAGTATCAATGTACATCACTATCAGAGTATCAATGTACATCACGATCAGAGCATCAATGTACATCACTGTCAGAGTATCAATGTACATCACGATCAACGCATCAATGTACATCACTGTCAGAGTATCAATGTACATCACTATCAGAGTATCAATGTACATCACGATCAAAGTATCAATGTACATCACTGTCAGAGTATCAATGTAAATCACTATCAGAGTATCAATGTACATCACTGTCAGAGTATCAATGTACATCACGATCAGAGCATCAATGTACATCACTGTCAGAGTATCAATTTACATCACTATCAGAGTATCAATGTACATCACGATCAGAGTATCAGTGTACATCACTATCAGAGTATCAATGTACATCACTATCAGAGTATCAATGTACATCACTGTCAGAGTATCAATGTACATCACTATCAGAGTATCAATGTACATCACTATCAGAGTATCAATGTACATCACTATCAGAGTATCAATGTACATCCCTGTCAGAGTATCAATGTACATCACTATCAGAGTATCAATGTACATCACTATCAGAGTATCAATGTACATCACTATCAGAGTATCAATGTAAATCACTGTCAGAGTATCAATGTACATCACTATCAGAGTATCAACGTACATCACTGTAAGAGTATTAATGTACATCACTACCAGAGTATCAATGTAAATCACTATCAGAGTATCAATGTACATCACTATCAGAGTATCAATGTAAATCACTGTCAGAGTATCAATGTACATCACTTTCAGAGTATCAATGTACATCACGATCAGAGCATCAATGTACATCACTGTCAGAGTATCAATGTACATCACTATCAGAGTATCAATGTACATCACGATCAGAGCATCAATGTACATCACTGTCAGAGTATCAATGTACATCACTGTCAGAGTATCAATGTACATCACTGTCAGAGTATCAATGTACATCACGATCAGAGTATCAATGTACATCACTATCAGAGTATCAATGTACATCACGATCAGAGCATCAATGTACATCACTATCAGAGTATCAATGTATATCACTGTCAGAGTATCAATGTGCATCACTATCAGAGTATCAATGTACATCACTGTCAGAGTATCAATATACATCACTATCAGAGTATCAATGTACATGACTGTCAGAGTATCAATGTACATCACTGTCAGAGTATCAATGTACATCACTATCAGAGTATCAATGTACATCACTGTCAGAGTATCAATGTACATCACTATCAGAGTATCAATGTACATCACTATCAGAGTATCAATGTACATCACTGTCAGAGTATCAATGTACATCACTATCAGAGTATCAATGTGCATCACTATCAGAGTATCAATGTACATCATGATCAGAGCATCAATGTACATCACTGTCAGAGTATCAATGTACATCGCTATCAGAGTATCAATGTACATCACTATCAGAATACAATGTACATCACGGTCAGAGTATAACTGTACATCACTGTCAGAGTATCAATGTACATCACTATCAGAGTATCAATGTACATCACTATCAGAGTATCAATGTACATCCCTGTCAGAGTATCAATGTCCATCACTGTCAGAGTATCAATGTACATCACTATCAGAGTATCAATGTACATCCCTGTCAGAGTATCAATGTCCATCACTATCAGAGTATCAATGTACATCACTATCAGAGTATCAATGTACATCCCTGTCAGAGTATCAATGTATATCACTGTCAGAGTATCAATGTAGATCACTATCAGAGTATCAATGTACATCACTGTCAGAGTATCAATGTACATCACTATCAGAGTATCAATGTCCATCACTGTCAGAGTATCAATGTACATTACTATCAGAGTATCAATGTACATCACTATTAGAGTATCAATGTACATCACTGTCAGAGTATCAATGTACATCACTATCAGAGTATCAATGTACATCACTATCAGAGTATCAATGTACATCACTGTCAGAGTATCAATGTACATCACTGTCAGAGTATTGATGTACATCACTATCAGAGTATCAATGTACATCACTATCAGAGTATCAATGTACATCACTATCAGAGTATCAATGTACATCACTGTCAGAGTATCAATGTAGATCACTATCAGAGTATCAATGTACATCACTGTCAGAGTATCAATGTACATCACTATCAGAGTATCAATGTACATCACTATCAGAGTATCAATGTACATCACTATCAGAGTATCAATGTACATCACGATCAGAGCATCAATGTTCATCACTGTCAGAGTATCAATGTACATCACTATCAGAGTATCAATGTACATCACTATCAGAGTATCAGTGTACATCAAGATCAGAGTATCATTTGATATCACCATCAACGTATCACATCATATCACTACTAGAATATCACTTGATATCACCACTAGGATATCGCTTGATATCACCACTAGGATATCACTTGATATCACCACTAGGATATCACTTAATATCACCACTATGGTATCACATAATATCACCACAAGGGTATCACTTAATATCATCACCGGAGTATCACTTTATATCACCCCAGAGTATCATACTTTATCCAAACCAGGGTATCACTTAATATTCCAATCAAAAGTATCACTTTTTACCCCAAGCTATCAGTTTATTTCACCTCCATAGTATCACTTTGTAAGATATAAGGATGGCTGGATATCAAAATTGTTGGTTTTGAAAGCTTTTCATCATAGGCAATTCGGATGCCAACTGATTTGGTCTGAGCGCCAATAGTAATACTTGTGCAGACGAAACGTAGTTTTGTGATATATATACTTGATCATATACTTCCGACAATAGTTTTATGTAAGGCAAATAAACAAATACAATAACTAAAACAGTCAAAAACTTTATAAAGGAGTTAAATTATGAATCAAATATACTATAATTGTCCAACAACAGCATCACTACCTCCATATATATGTATGGTAACATTTCCTATAGAGGCATTTTGAAACATTGAAAATTTGGAGCAGTTTTATGATCATTATTACTCCATATTTGTTGTACTATAAAATGATTCATAATTGTCAATGGCATTTGTTAGAAAGTACTAAACTATCCCCACAAAAATTCCCGTAAATTTTGACGTCGTCATAAAAAAATATCTGACGTCACAATGGAAAAGAAAACAACCGATACCGGATATACTGGAAGTAACTTGCACGAGAGGTACTATTATGGGTTTTGTGCACGAGATGCCCCTGATATGGGTTATCAGCCCGGGTGGGAATTTATGGTTTGTGTACGTTGTTATTGTTAATATAAATCATATAAAATAGAAAAATTCTTTGAGCCTTACTTTTGATAGAAATTTATTTATAATGAATGGCAATTTTTTTTTTTTGATTTTATTGATCCATAAAACTAATTTTTGACTCTTCACAATTTACAAAATCCGCTTCGCAGATTATTCAATGTGAAGAGTCAAAAATTAGTTTTATGGTTAAATAAATTCAAAATAGATAATAGCCATTCATTAAATAAAGATGTTTTCCAGCTTACAACATATGTATTCATTATGAAGGTTATTAAACTAACAGGATAACGTAGGAACACATAAAAAAGTCAGCATCTCAAATAAACAACAGAACTAAAGATACCGGTTCTCCGGGAACAAACTTTGTCACCGCGAGTAAATTCCAGTCTTAACATCACTGGAAACACAATAGAATTAAATTTTGACAATCAATTTTAGTACGATCAGCGTATTAAATAAACTTATATGTAAAGCGTATTATCTCACAGACATCTCCGTTGCATTATTTGTACTAAATAACACAGCATATTCAAAAAGGGGCGTTGATGGCATTACAATATCCCTTTCTATTACTGCTAGGGCATCACTTTGTATTACTACCATGATAATTTTTTGAATAAGTGCCAGGGTATCACTTTATTTCCTAATCATGGTTAATACTCTTTTCCTCTATCATGAGTATCACTTTATATTATTAATTCGTATATTTTAACAAATTTGATTTTTTTAGGGATAATCACATGTTAAACTATATTTTCGAAGGTAAAAGAAAACGGCGGATAGCAAAAAGCATATTGCACGGTTATTTTTAGAATATCTAAAAACCGATATACTTTGTGACGTCATGTAATGAATTTCAAGATATTGTTAAACGATCTTTTACGTGACGTTTTGAAAAAAATGTCAAATGATATCTGTGATCGATTATTTGACGAAAAAAATCTTCAAATACATAAGGTGACTAACAAACAAACAAAAAAACCAATTGAAATAACAACTAATATTTTGTTCTTGTCAAAGAGACAAGATGATATCTATAAAATTACAACAAAATTAAATGACGATTTTGATACAAATATGGTCGGAAATTAATAATATAACAAATATAGCCTGTGTGTGAGGTCAATACAGGATCGTATCACTTTTTATCCCTAGTGTATATCACCTTATATAACCAGCAATCGTATCACTTTTTATCCCTATTGTATTACCTTATATGACCAGGTTTCACTGTATATTAACTCAATGATATAACTTCATATCCCTATCAGTGTATCACTTTATATTACCACCAGATTACCCATGTTCATCACCACTAGGTCATTCGTTACTGTATGTCAACACCAGCTTATTATTTTAAATCATCACCAAGGTATCACTTTATTTTCTCCCAGTGTTTAATTATTATCACCAGCAAGGATGTTTTTTAAATTACCATTGTATCAATTAATATCACAAATAGGGTATCAATTCATATAACCGCCAGGGTATTACTGTATGTCAATAACACTAACAGTGAATAACTTTATTTCTCCACCTAGGATATCCCGTTATATCACCTGAATGTATCAAATTATATCAATAATGTATCTCAGATATTCAAATTTGAGCTGCAAGTTATAATAAATAAAAATGTGGTATGGTTATGAAGTATGATATCAAGCAGCTTTCAACAAATACGCATGGGCCTCACTACCAATGTATAACTTGAAATCACAACCAGAGTATCACTTTGTCATGTTTGTATCTACGTCAAGGATTTCACTTTATATCCCTATCAGAGATATCCCTTTGAACCTCTCGATGTGTATCATTTCATATTACCGGAAAGTGTTTTAACTTCATATTATTATCAGGGTATCTATTGTCATTATCATGGTTTCATGCGAGATCATCAGCAGGGTATCACTTTCCATTTCCCTCCAGGGTATCAAACTTTATAACCAACAAGGCGTCACTTTATATCAACACCAGGACATCAAATGTTATTACCACCAGGGTTTCACTTAAAATCACCAACAGGATATCACATAATGTCCTAAGCAGGGGTCACACTGCTACTTATCAGAAAAAGTATCATTTTATATCGTTCCAAGAATATCAATTTTTATTAGTAGAAAGTGTGTCTTTTTAAATCACGACCTGAATATCTTTTCATGCCCTCACCAGGTTATCACTCTATATCCCCGTCAAAGTATCCTTTTAAATCAGCACCAGTGTATCACTTTATATCTCTACAAAGACTTTGTTATCACCACCAGGGTATCACTTTATATCAGGACAGAGTTTCATTTTATATTCCGAGTAAGGGCATCGCTCACTTACAACCACAAGGGTATCACTTTTTATCAACCTGCAGTGTATCACTAATACTTTGGTACTTGCATAAAATACGAATATTTGAAATTTTTCAATACATTGTATTTCTAAAATCATTTTATATCAAGAAAGAGATATAATTTTATCTCGAAAGTTAAGAAAGCTTAGAAAGTTAACAATATGTTCAGATACATTAACAATGTGAAGAATTTGTTAATTAACACAATCAATACAAATATCTTTGAAGTGTGTAATATTTTGTCTCTTTACATACTACATAATCCTAAAAATCAAAAAAGCGGTATGAAAGTAAAAATGGAATTAAGTGATTTTCAGTTTGAAACTGTAAAAAACTTTTTTGGATATTATGATTGGGTAACAATACGTATGACTCTGCTATTCCTAATGAGCGGGAATGCTAAACACCCACTGATGACCATAGAGCATTTAAACAGGCAATAATCTGAATCACACATTAATAGCCGTCCTAAGTAAAATGCAAATATAGCTTTTGTAAGCCTTACATTACCTATTATCAAAACAGACAAAAGTTTAAGAAAGGAAAATTATAAATGAATTTGTACTACCCTTCCTCATCGTGGTGCTTGGAAAAATGAAGGATATTTAGATATAAAAGGAGATGCTATGACTATGGACCACAAAACACAACGATATGACTGGCGCAAGACCGACATTATGCAGAAATGAGTTGTGAAACTTATTCGTATTTGGTTTCCAAATCCTGGTGGGTTAGTAATGCCAAACACCGGATTTAATAGAATCATTATTCGGCAGATTTTTATTTTTCTAGTTGAAAGTCCTTTGTTTTGTATATACCACAGTAAAGGGAAAAAAGATTTTGACCAGATTTCATAGAATATTATGGCTGTAATTACAATTTGTGCGTATTAGCTGTATAATTATGCAGCTCTATTATTTATGAAAGAAATATAAAATATAAGGATTATCTAGAGATATGATATTAATAAGAACACAACAGATACGGTCTTTATTGCTATTTTGCTTGGAAGCATGACTTCATGGTAACATTGAAAAAATATATCTGCTTCATATGTTAAAGGGAGTATATAAACAGAACAAATAAAGTCAGTTTGTTGTTTTCATTTATCCTGCAATAGAATATACAGTTCAGTTTAAGGTTATATGTCGAAATCACTTTATATATATAGAAAGCTCTTTTTTGAGAGCCCAGGTGGTCGTGTGGTCTAGCGGGACGGCTGCAGTGCAGGCGATTGGGTGTCACGATATTACAGTAGCATGGGTTCGAATCCCGGCGAGGGAAGAACCAAAATTTTGCGAAAGCAAATTTACAGATCTAACATTGTTGGGTTGATGTTTAGACGAGTTGTATATACATTATGTACACAGCCATGTATCACCATCATTGATGGAGATCCGATGGATAGATCTGTTGTAGAGTTGTCACTGACTCAGACGTACTTATAAATATAATTATTTTCTGTGACTGTATATTACATTAATTTGTAGGATCCTTTACTATAGATAATTTAGCTGATCTGTAACAATAACATCTTCATGCCTTATATATCATGTACTGTAGTACGCCGCTAGATTAAAACTGACGAGGAAAGGTAACACACGGCCGGCGAAAGCTCTTTTTTGAGAGCCCAGGTGGTCGTGTGGTCTAGCGGGACGGCTGCAGTGCAGGCGATTTGGTGTCACGATATCACAGTAGCATGGGTTCGAATATAGGCGTAAAAAATAATTTTCACATGTGCAGATATATATATATATATATGTTTGAACAAAGACTTCCCAAAAAACTATTCCTGACAGGAATGTAGCAAAGCATGTTAAATCCGAAATGTTTCATTTGTTGGCTGATATTTATACATGTTCCCCGGCCTTTAAGAAAAAGAAAACAATGCCTTATATACAAACCAGGCAGTTTACCATAAATATAATATTTGTTTTATTTCAGATGGTTGTACGACAATCAAATAACTTCAATAAAACGTGGAATGTTTGACAACCTACAAGCGCTTACCACACTGTATGTTTATTTATGCATTATTAAATATTTAACAAGGTGTAAATGGAAACAAAATCTTAGGTCAGACATAAGCAGATTATGATAGAAATAAAGATACATATTGGATATCCATCTTCTACACAAGACCAGTGCATGCACAGAAAGAAACTCACAAAAAAGAAAAAGCGCTTTTATTGCTGTTTTTCATCTTAATGTCATTGCGAGGCCTTAAACAGGGGAAAAAGCTATCATCTCACTACAGATGGTTTAACAAATCCAATAGCATCATAATTTTTGAAAATTACTGACATTTCTACTGAAATTCAAAAAAATACCTTTTCGTTTTCCGGCTAGTTGTATAAATATTGAATACATGAAACAGATGATAGCAATATCTTGCAAAATAATGTTGAATAAAATAAAGATTATTGTTTAAAAAAAATTTAAATTTATTTCAGGTAAATTGAAAGATTTTAATAGTGCATATACCTAGAACTCCGCATATAAAAAACAAAAAAAAATGTTGATTTATTGTCAAAACGTTAAACAGACGGTCGTTTTACTAGAAATGGGTTAAGCTAGGGAATTGATAATGGACAAAAGTCGCTCGTTGATTATTGTTTACGAATCAACTACTGGTTATCAATTCTCTAATACACAATTCATTTTAGTGCTATTTGATAAACATTGATAAACTATAAGAAAATAGAATTGAAATTTCAATAAAGTTGATATTATATCTTTTGACTGAATTTTCATTATGTATAACTCAATTTGATGTCTGTGTTGTTTTCAAACATACATTTTTTGGATAAAAAGAATATGATTTAATTTAAAGATATATTTCCAGGTATTGTACGTATCTTGTGGTGAAATAGTCTTGGTGTTTTGTTGTATTTTATTCAACTACTCATTTCTATAGAGTCCATAAGTAATAATTGTGTTTAGTAAATTGTCATATTTTAATATTTCCTGTGTTTATTTTTAGAACTTTGTGTTTATTCTAAACAACATGTTCTTAACAACATTAGGATCATTTATTCCTATGGTTGATTAGATAAATAATTCTTATTCAAAACTAATTAAATATTTTACAACTGAATAAAAAAAAAGAAGTGTTGCACGGTGGTTTCTTTGTTGTCATTTTTACAATTATGCCAGCTTCGTTATTAGTAATTATTTTTTCTTAATTTTTATTTTGGAATTTCAAAATCCGTAGAAATATTATGTGCTTACCAAAATTGATTCAAGTATTATACCCACCTCTACCGGAAGTTCACCATTTTACATGTGTTTGGTTGTAAAATAAACAAACGTGTTACGTTTTTAGTAAATTTTTGTTGCATTAAACTTTTGAATTTATTCATTTTGATAAACAATCCTCAAAATTTGATCGTTGGAAAATTTATTATTTAGAAATGAACAAAAAATTTTCAAGGGTCGGTCTGGCAACTGAGATAATAAAACTAATAAATAAAATCCCTACAACAAATTTTCTCAATGTAACTTTTGTCAAATATTTCCTTCCATTTAGTTTGACATTTATTATGGGATGCGTATTTACTTGATAAAGTATAAATATACATGTCAGTAGTAGCTTTGATGGTTTCATGTTTGGCTGTTTGAGTTTTTGATCTCAAGAACATTTCATATCTTTAATTTCATTACATGATGCAAATTTCAAGATTTAGAAATGTGCATAACATCTTAAGAATTGCCTGAGTGTGTAATTCTTAGAAATAAAATATATCCTATTCATAAGCTTCTTGTGAATCCATTGCAGCAAATATATCAGGTTATGAAATCTCTATGTCCTTGGTAGAATTAATATCGCTTTTAAACGGATATAACAGTGGTTTATATTTCAAAACAAGATAGAAAAGTACCTAATAATTCTAGTATTTAAAACATGTAAAACATCTCTTTTTTTGAATGATGTAACAATTTTTTTTTGTATGACACTGGATCAAGTATTTATATATTTTTCTGATAAAATTGTGGTCATTGATTAATATCTAAAGCAATCAAACAGTAAGCAGGTTTCATATTTTAACTAAAAGTGTTTTAAGATGTAAATGTAAGAATCCACCTTTTAATCATGTTAATAGCGTATACAATTTTTAACATCATTAATTATTTTTCTCCATATTTCATCGTCAGCTATTTCATGAGCCTTGCACACTTGTCTTTAAGAGGCCATTTACAATATTGTTTTTCTTGTCATTATTCATTCCAGAGCCCGAACCTTTTTGATATGGTCTTGAATGAATTTTATATAGAATGTTTTATTCATATAAAATACTGGTGTCATTCAATTTAGTTAATATAGAGCCCCTCCCACTTTTCTGCCGGTAATTTTAAATGTTCTTTTCCCATGTTACCCTTAATCGTGCATGACAAGGGTTTAGCTTGTATTAAATACAGAAGAGGCGATATTGGTTTTAATACACAAAAAGGCATTGTATCATAATATTTTGACCTACGCTCTAAATTCTAATTCGAAATTATCGGGTACAAAATCAAGATATTCCCATTTAAACATATCTAAAGCTTTGTGTTGTTCCAAAAAAAAATTAGTCTGCATTGTAAATCTATTCTACGTTACATTTCAACCTTCGACAAACCCCTTTTGTTCTGATTTGTATGATCAGATAAAATTTGTGCAAGAATTCTATAATCACAATTTCGTAAAGTAGGTGGTCTCGTATCGTTTATATTTTCCTTATCTCCTTTTGTATGGGGTAAGATTATGACAATAGTAACGAAGTTCTAGAAGAATAAAACGTTAAGTTTTTGCGAGTATATACCTAATGAAATCAAAAAAGGACAGTCGAGGTCTGGTATTCATAATGAAAAAACGACGATAACAGCAAGTACAGACAATTATACGTTGTTGTTTTTTTATTATATTACATACATCTAGAGAGGGGAAAATATGTACATGTATATATGAAACAACGAGTTTGTTCCGCTCTCAGGTGCATGAATGTGTCCATAGGTTGTCAACATTAGTGTCTATTCTGTTCACACATCATTTGTAAAAAGGAGGCGAACGATTTAACAAAAGACGACTCACGGTTTAATTTTTTTAAATTGTTATTTGAATGGAGAGTTGTCTCATTGGCACTTACACCGCATCTTCCTATATCTATTTACACTCACTAATCAAAAAGTGAACATCAAACTGAGGGCTCAATGCAAATCGACTAAAAGATTTTACTCTAAAACAAAAGTATTTAACCCTTGTGTTTCTGGTTGCAACCGTCTATTCGCAAATGAAAATAAACCTTTAGTAATGAGTCGCTTTAAACCTTCCAGAGTATACATGTGTATTTGTGGTCAGAAAAAAACTTTGCTTTAAACAGGACAATTTTGTCAAAAAAATAAAGATAAACAGTATAAATCAATTATCGGTTTCACAGTTTGTAATCTATACATACCTGTCGAGTGTTTTGTTGTGTATATTAAGCTGATAAGGCATTGTCTATGAAATAATCAATTTAAAACAGTAACCAAAATCAAACAACAATGGTTTCAATAATTTATGTGCTTTTATAAGAAGGATTCAAATCTATACCAGATTCCAGATATACATGTATGGCATATTTCAAATATATGGAAAATATGACGTCACAAAACGTTATACAAATCATAAACATATGGCAGTTTTATTTTTGTTTTCTTCAAATCTATCGCAGATTTTAGTCCGGGAACTTACTAATCATGCTAATGAAGGAAAAAACAACACAATGAGCGCCCAATGCAAATCGACTAAAAGACTTGACTCTGGAAAATGAATTAAACCTTTGTGTTTCTGGTCGCAACTGAAAATAGTCCTTTATTAATGCGTCGTTCTAAACTTTTCCGAGTACACATTCGTCTTTAGAAAACATTGCTTTACACAGGACCATTTTGTGAAGATTTTTTTTTGTGGATAAGCAGTAACACTATCAATTTGACAGTTTGTAGTCTATGTATACCTTTCGAGTGTATAGTTCTATATATTGAAGTGATTAAGCATTGTCTATGCAATTACCAAACATTCAAAATTCCAATAATGGTCGTTATTTTTACAAGAAAGCAGAACACAACAGTAATTTTAAAATTCAAAGATGACTAGATCCAAACTCATGCATTACCATAGATATATATATATATATTAGTGCAACACTTTTTGTGTGTCAAAAAGGCTATTATTTACATCTGCTTATTGTTTTGATTTCATTTTAATGATAACATGTGAAATAGTTGGCAAATTCGAAAATACCGACACAATATTTGAATGTTGAAGTTAATTCATTCTTCACTGTTAGCAGGATAACAAAATATTAATTGATTACCTCACCATTACTTTATTTTAGAAATTTGAACAACAATCTAATAACTATAATACAGCAGGGAGCATTTCAAAACTTACCAGCACTGCACACATTGTATGTATACATGTTTATAGAAATAGGGAAAAGTACAATACAAAAAATAAAACTCGGACAAAAATTCTAAACGTAAAGTACATAGCAAAATCAAAAGCTGAAATACATCAAACGAATTGATAACTACTGTTATAATCCGTACATGGTACCGGCATTTTCTTATGTAAATGAGACTAGTCGCAATGTGTAAAAAGTAAACCATTACAGCTCCAAGTACGGCCTTTATCAAGGATCCTTCGATCACACCGAGCAGTAAGCTACACAGGGCACCAAAATTACTAGTGTTAAACAATTCACACATGAAAACCAACGGCTTAATTTACAAATGAAATGAAAAACGAGAAACACATATGAACTACACCAATAAACGACAACCACTGACCAACAGGTTCATGATTTTGGACATGTGCAAACATTTGCAGCTGGTTGAATCGTTTAATCAGGCACCAACCTTCAACATTGCCTGATGCAGTAGAATGACATTACAACATAGAAATACACACTGTGAAATATCAAAGGAAGAGGTTTAACTCGCTCAAAAACAATATATCACAATATTGTAAAATTTCAGCGACTTGCCACAATATGATGCCCTTTTGGACTCGTTCGCAGAGCTCACTCCACAAAAAGCTTCATATTGAGACTGGAAGCAAATATTTCAGTAGGCATACTACCTGATATTTAAAACTAATTAATCAATAACTACTTCTTTGTGGAGTTCAGCTTATCAAACAGAATGACCAGTGGTACGTTGTTCGTTTGACTTAACAGGACTTAACGTTATTGAATTGTCTCAGGGACTACTATGACATTAGGTGATATTGTGTTATTAAAACTTGACGAGATTGTTTCTTAACATAGTATAGTTTTTGACACTACTAAATGATGGTGTGATAATAATCAATAGAGAGTCCCAACACAACGATATTACTTAACACAACAAAGCTATATGACGATATCGCGGCGAATGCCATTGAAGGACAACCGAGGGGAGCATAGACAGCATGAATGTGTGGTTCGTTGAATATACATACTTTCTTGGAGTAGATGCTAAAAATATAATAAAAAAAAGCACAAACTGCTATTTTGATTCTTTACATATTTGCTGTTAAACGTTAGACGATTTAATTGACAACAACCTTTCAAGTTAATAATGTATTCAGTAAGCAGTGATTAAATACACCGTTCACTACTTCGTCATTTCACAAGACCAATAAATTTATCCCTCAAACGATGAAATTTAATCCCGTCCTCTTTTCGCATATCGAATTTTACCTATTACCAGGTTTGTACTACCATGAGCAACATGACGGTTGGCACATGTGAAGCACCTGAGTTAACCCTCAGCTTTTGGTGGGGTTAGTGTTGCTTAGTTTTTAGTTTTTTATGTTGTGTTTTAATGACTTTTGTTTTCTGTTTGTCTTTTTCATTTTTAGCCATAACGTTGTCAGTTTATTTTCGATTTATGAGTTTGACTGTCCCTTTTGTATCTTTCGTCCCTATTTTACAGCATTCAAGAAGAGAGATGTTTTTACATGTTTTAAGTACTAAAATTTTCAGGAACTTTTCTATCTTGTTTTGAAATATAAACCACTGTTATGCCCGTTTAAATGCGATGCTAAACTTATCAAGGACTTAGAGATTTCATAAACTGATTTAAAACTCCTTTAACATCACGTTGTCAATTTAATTATCGCTTTATGAACTTGAATGTCCTTCCTGCTCTTTCACCCCTCTTTGATATGGTTGACATAACGTGTTATTATTTCATTATTTAATTGTGATTGTGGCATTTTGCAATGTGTCTTTACACTACCTGATGTGTATGTTGAATAACGCAAAAGAGGGGACGAAAGATACCAGAGGGACATTCAAACTCATAGATAGAAAATAAACTGACAACACCATGGCTAAATAAGGAAAAGAAAACAGACAAATTATAGTACACAAGAAACACTATGAAAAAACTAAAGACTAAGCAACACAAACCCCACCAAAACCTAGGAGTGATTCTAGGTGCGCCGGAGGGGTAAACAGATCCTGTTGATAAGGTTAACTAGGAAATTGAAGCGATCAAATTGCGTGCCAATTTTTGAATAACACAAAAATCCATCTTTAAGTCATATCAATGTCAAACGTTCATATGATTAAAGTTTAAGTTTGAGTTACAGTTGAATAAAGAGTTAAAATAAAAGTTTAATTTCGAATTTTAAAAGTTTTAATCAAAGGTAAAGTCTAAGTTACAGTTCAAGTTCAAATTTGAATGAAAGTCACTTTTAGAGATAGATTTCGATTTTCAATACGAGTTAAACTTCAAATTTCATTTTTATTTGATTTTTTCGAGTTTAATTTCGAGTTGGAATTCGAGCGTTCGTACTTTTTTTTCGTTGCGGAACTAGGGTTTTCGCATGATTTTTCAAATAGGGGCGGTAAGAAGAATGCTTGAAGTGATAAAAAAAAATAGATAGCTAGTAAACAAAAAAGGACTTTTTTAACGTGAATGTCCCTTCACCTATGGTTCAATCCACTAGATTTTCAATAAATATTTGCATACAAAAAGTTAAGAAAGATTTTTTTCTCACAAATTGTCATAGAAATAATAAAGCCATATCAAATTCTGGAACGAACACATTATATAAGACAAAATCGTCCTATTTTGAATCATTATTATGTTCAAGCTTTTTAAAGTATCATTACGAAGTACCTGTATCATGGACAGAACCAACTTCATTACGTTAACCCACATACAATCACGTGACTTTAAACAATACACCGTTTAATGACAAATTAATTAATGTTGAAATTATACCAATTCATACAAAACCATATCATTAAGTAATATCAAAACATGAAAAAGCAATTTGAAAACCATACTAAATAAAAAAAACAAATACAATCCACATAAAGTACTGTCAGATTACTATATAAGACAGCTGTACGTTTACAAATACTTTTTTTCAAAAATAATTGATATCCATAATGAAGTGGTTTTATTCCACATAAAATAAAGATGTTATAAACTCTTTGTAAATATTTTACAATATTTCATCCTGTAGAAAAAAGTCTTTATGAGGAATGTTTTTACTTTCCTTTTTTTAAGGGGGGAGGAGTGTGGTTTAATAAGGGATATTTTTTTTATCAATGAACAAAATCAAACTGTATGACATACTATCGGAAAAAATGTATTGTTAATTTGAACTGATAGTTGGAACTGTAGTTTGATAGGAAGGTACAATGAGACCAGTAAAACTGATAATATGAAGAAAAAAACACTAGAAAATAGAAGAAGAAAACCGGAAAAAGTCAAATAGTCAAAAAGTCAAACCTCTGGATGACACGAATTTAAGCAAAACAAGATAAAAAAAAATTACAAAATTTCCAAACTGCAAAGAAAATTCATTTAAAGAAGTCAGTCAAATGAGAAAATCAAAAACTTCAACGCATTAAACGAATGTAAAACAACTGTCATATTTTTAAGTCGGTATAGGCATTTGCTTATATAGCAAAATGGATTAAACCTGGTTTTGTAGCTAGCCACATGTAAACCTCTCACTCCATACACGTATTGTGTGTAACTTTTCACGTTTAGTCCAAACCTGTAATGTTTTTGGTTATTTCACCTTGGCAATGCGGGATGTTTAATATTGTATATTTTGTCAAAACAAAATTGCTGTTTAGGCATTGAGTGTCAAATTGATTATCTAGTACGGTTTTGTGTCATTGGTTGAAATTGGCATGATAAAGAATGTCATTTAAGCTTAAAACCAACCGAATTATCTTAGATTTTAACAGGAATACGAGTGTCATAATGCAAGGTAGACACATGTTGAAAATTAAAGGCATTCAAGGATTGAAAGGTTAACAAAAAATTGCAAAGACTGAACATAAAGTGATAGTTGAGAGACCAAATCAAAAATCGTCATCAGTTTAATTATGAATGGGTCCCCTCAACTAAAATCGACGATCTTAACGTTTGAACTGCTGATAACATTATAAAAACGCTCATGTGTATACAGATATATAGAAGTATTACAATTCAGAAAAATTTGCTTTATTTTCTATTAATTCAAAAAAGTATAGATGGCATGTTTATATGTATGAATGACATTATATATCGCTTTTACTATCATGTGTGGCGACCAAGTGAAAAAAATGAACGAATATTAAATTTAGTTTTAGCTAAAGTTATATATTAGTCAGTCGATGTGTAAGAATCCAGTTAAAAGTCCTTCTGGTCAAATGGGGAGATTATGTCATAACCAAATCGAATTTGTTTTTCTTTATTTACCTGCATTAAAATTACTTAAGATTCTAAAGGTAATAAAAAAAAATCATGTATTCGACCTTTAAAACAAAAAATAGAAAATATAATTCATGATTAATGTATTAAACATGTAAAAGGTTGATAAAAGTATTGAGACTGCATCAATCGTCAATCCGAATGAACTGATTAAACAACAATTAACACAATCTTGAAAAAGGGAAGGGGAAAGGGTATAAACATAAAAATCACTAGCATATGTTGAGTGCGAAGTTCATTGTGTTATAAAATTATTTACATAGATAAGATGATTAAAGACATACACTTTCTATTTTTTACATAGGCAAAAGTGCCTTTGCTCACTTATAATTCATTAACTGCCTACTTTAAAGTACATTACTGAGTATTATGATTTTAAAAGAGCATACATATATATATTGTCTTTAATTCATGCAAATATTCATGTCTATCCGTTTATTTCGTCATTTTACCAGTCTTAAAATATTAGTGTAATATTTTTTTTCTTTTTTTATATAATTATTATAAAAGAATTGGGATATTGTATATTATATAATTATACAAGGCTAAACTGGATTCAAGAGTACATGGCACAAACTAATTTCATTCACTTTAAATTCAAACAGATATATTGATCTAGTATGTGATTGCAACTTTCCGTTTTGGTCCTGGCTTAAATCTAAATCTTGGTTAAATAATGGTGGCATCTGTTTAGATTGGGATAATATTAAACTGTCAAGTCTTCAAGAAAGTGATTTCGATAATTGTACCTGTAAGTACTTTTATGTTAGCATATTCAGAGAAAAAAATGATAATACAAAATCCATTGATTATATGGAACAGTATGTAAAATCTAAGAGTTTTGAATACAGTACTGAGAAATGATTACAAAAGACTTTATAACGAACCAATATAGATATGGCCATTAAAAAAACAAGGGAGTGCACTAAGTAAATGATCTGAACAGAATGTGATTGTTTACAATCAAACTTCAATTCATGTATCGTGAATCAAAATTTACTGGATAATACAAAAAAGCACAACGCTAGTAACAGATTAATTCTTTTTCACAAAAGTATTAGGAATACAATTGACAAAATAACGCTAAGAACGCAGGACTAATTTGTATCTTTTGTTTTAATCTTTTTTTTTAATTTATTTTGCATGCCTTACTTACAAAAAAAATATTAGAATGGCATATTCCATTCAATTTGTAATTTTTACACTAATCACAGACGATCCGTTATATAAACAGTATATAAATATTATACCATGTTCCCATGCAAATACCTATGACAGTACAACTACTATCGTTTAAAAAAACTCATATTTGGTGAATGCAAACTCATTAAGCAACAGCATTTTCCAATTGGTACTGATATGCTTTTAAAATAAAACAGTCAGCACTATAACTCTAGATAACATACTATGGTCAATATTATAAAGTTCACTTTCAAAGCAATTTGTGTAATTCAAGGAGCACGCTAAGTTTTACATGTATACCTTATTATTTATCTAAATACTTAATGTCTATGATAATAATTAAAACGTGTGTATTGCACACCTATGTTTGATATTATATAGACATGATATATTGTTTGTATCAATTTGGAATAGAATGACCAAAACAACCAAAGAACAGTTTTCGGGTTCATGTGTATAATGTATAATCAAAAGTGGGTTGGGTAGCGAGAAGTCATTAGTTCTATCGTTAAAATCAGTAAGATTTGTAAACGAAAACACATCTCATAAATATATATCTAAGTTTAAAGTTCCCATTCGTTGCCTCTTTGTATAACAAAGTATTATATTGCTTTACAGTGTACATATTAGCAAATTGCTTTCTTATATTATACGCATTTACTAACTTTACTATATAGAACAAGAGCATTTTAATTGTGTTTAAATTATATTAATGAAAAATAACGTTAATTTATATAAACACTGTTTTAGTATTTTAAGTGAATGTTAAGATATGTTAAAATAACTTTAAATATCATCCAGGTTAACATGGAGAATGTAATTATTGATCAATGTATTTACTTTCATCATCAGTTATGTAAATTTAAACAATATATATAACAAGATTACTTTTTTACTGTCTTTGTTAAATCTTATATATTTATTGTATTACTTTAAGGTGTTTTTTCTTGTATTTCACAGGTATGGACATAATTAAGAATATTTGGATAATGGACGCAATGTCTCATTTACATAGATTACCTTAGCTTTATTTGGCACAACTTTTTGGAATTTTGGATCCTAAATGCACTTCAACTTTGTACTTGTTTGGGTTTATAAATATTTTGATATGAGCGTCACTGATGAGTCTTCTTAAGACGAAACGCGCGTCTGGCGTACTAAATTATAATCCTGGTACCTTTGATAACTATTTACAATTACTTTTTATCAAATATTTTTCAATTTAACAAATTACAACGCTATGGTATAAAAGGTCGATCTAAACCTTAAGACGAAATGATAAAGACATAAACACGACAAGCAGACAACAAACTAATGATTGATAACCATTAATCCCCTAAACAATCGAGGGGTAACTCAGGTGTGAATAATAAGTTAGCAGTTACTACTATACTGATGGAACCAATTGTATTATACGAAAGCCGAGAAGGATCATTCAAAATTCAAAATTCAAAATTCAAAACTCAGAAATCCTACATTAATCTATCATGATTCTCCGCGCTTACGAAAGCCAAATAAATATCGAACTTTACACTTTAATATACTACTGAAAGCTATTTAGAAAGTTTGTTAAAAACACGAACCCATAGAAATAAGGCAAGTTAAATATTCATAGGGATACATCCAATTTTACCATTTGAAACCTTAGGTAACACAGCGTCCTTGCAAGTAGCAACCTTCTATCAAGAAAATAGGAAAGGAAACCCAGCTAGAAAGTCGTTTCACTGATATGGAACGTTCACAATGGCAACATTGAAATCATCATTTTTTCGTAAAGTTTTAGATGTGAACCGACCCTCGATGTCAATGTCTGAATGGTATCATTATTTCAGATTCATTGATATAGACTTAAATATCCTAAGTTGACGATTAATTTAAAGGACCTACCTTTTGTATTAAGGATGTTCGCTACTCTGTTTCAAAATAACAAGCTTTTTTAAAGACTGCTATAAATTGATAGTATATAAATAAAACTACTAAAATAGCAGAAAAAAATGAAGTGCTTGTTTTCAAGATATAGTCCATTTAAAATTTTGCGGGAAATACTTCTCTCTAGACGTTTCATACAATAAACATTGGCACCCTTTTTCCTCAAAAAAATATGAAAAAAATAAAAAGTCAATTGTTAATGAACAATTGAAAGGTCTTTCCTTTTTTCTTTTGTTAATTGCCTTCTTAGTTAAAAAAAATATATGGTTTTTAAGGACTTTTATGTTCATAACAAGTGGTTTCTAAGGACAAAAACATTCCTAATGATAAAAATATTACTACCAGTATTAAAAATGTCATATGTACTATTCATAGTTTTTAAAGTTAAAAAAATAAGTGATTGCTAAGGACTTATATGTCGTTGCTAGGGACAAAAATGTCATACCAGTATTAAACATTTTATATTTATATTATTCATAGCCTTCTAAGGTAAAAAAAATATGGTCGCTAAGGTGTTTAATGTCGTTGCTAGGGACTTGACCTCTGACCTTGACCTAACTTCGTAGATCTTATTATGCTGAACATGTTTGCAATTCAAAGTTTCTTTCTATCTCTAACCACTTTTGAGTTATAAGCAAACAATCATCATTTTGAACCCAAAAACAGTTTTGGTGTCCTAGTTCCATAACAATTGGTCCAATAGATTTGAACTCAACATAACAAATGTAGATCTCGACAAGACACTCATTTTCTCCTGTACATTTTATCAGCCATCTTTTACGGTTATTGGGTAAATCCGATAATAAACTAATGTTAAAATCTAGATCATGACCTTGACCTTTGACCTTAGATCAATTTTCTTGGCCATTTGAATTGATGATCATTGGTGAAGATCCTAGGTGGCTACAACTTACAGTTTCTGAGTTTTAGTGGCCAACCGACATTGGTTAACTTTCAAAGGGGCATAACCCTACCAATGAGTCGTTGAATCTTGTCGATCCAAATGTAACAAAGAACGATGGTCTGTTCCTGAACAAATTCCACCCTTTCTTTTTTTCTACCTATTATGGTTATGGAGTGAGAATAGTAACAAGATTTTCGGTGTTAGGGGAGATAACCGATATAAAAGAAATGTTACGGGGTCAAGTCTTCACCACAAGATAGCTTTTGGTCAACCGATACTAGACACCTAATATCATTTCAACATGTCGCGTACATTTTTTAGAAAATTTCGTTAAAGATTGGCGGTGATGAATAATAATAATAAGAAGAAATACAGAAAAAAGGAAAGACCTCAATTACAAGGATTTTATAGGATTTTCAAATATGGCTTTTAAAACTATATGTAATGAAATGATGAAAAGAAAAAAGGGGTTAGCGGGGATTTTTTTTTATAACACTACATGGATTAAACCAGAGGATTCCGAATATCTGGTAAAAATTCAAAAGAAGAGGAGCGGACATCCTTAATTGTTATACAGTCATGTATTTCTCTCGTCTCAGATATGCATGAAATATTTACCACAGGAGATCGTTTATCAAGTTCTGATAATTTTATGTTGTTATATCAACTGAATTCGTGTTAAGGTTTTGACGATTTTCTTTATGTTATTTGGGAGTTACGGTCTGTGATTGACGAAAGATGATACTTTTGGCATTTACTATACATTGTCGACTTTAATCTTGGAATTATCAACTTCAATCTTGGAATTTCCGACTTTAAACTTCGAATTATCAATTTTAATCTTGGGATTATTAACATTTAACTTGGACATGCCAACTTTAATGTTGATAATTCCTAGATTAAAGTTGGAAATTCCAAGATTTTAGTTGGAAATTCCAAGATTTTAGTTGGAAATTCAAAGATTAAAGTTGATAATACCAAGATTAATGTTGACAATTCCACATTTTGTATATGCCTGTCCCAAGTCAGGAGCCTGAAATTCGGTCGTTGTCATTTTTTGCTGTATATCAAATTTGTTGTTTGGTCTGAAATGTTTAAATTTGTCATTTCGGGGCCTTTTATAGCTGACTATGTGGTATGGGTTTTACTCATTGATGAAGGCCGTACGGTGACCTATAGTTGTTAATTTCCAAATCAGTGGAGAGTTGTCTCATTTGCAATCATACCACATCTTCTAATTTTTATATTATGAAAGATTGTCGAGTCATGAAAAGAAGAAGACAAAAAAAAACCAATCGAATAAGGATTGAAGTGACACTCGATATCTCTCTCTCCCGGAGTAAAAGTGATAGCAAGAAATGTTTCACTCTGACTTAATGTCTGCACATATCCTTTGAAAAGTGTTATAATGATTGTCTGTGCACAATTATATTATTAATCTACGGTATATTTTATCAGATCAATTGTTCAGATTAAGACAATATTTGTTGTGTCTGGATTTCAACTGCAATAAAACAAGATTATCTTTCTTGATTTGCGAGTTTGAAAAATTTTGAATTTTGAATTCTGAATTATGAATAATCCATCTTGGCTTTCGTATTATTACTCATTGCAAGTAAAGATTGGGATACGTCGCAGTTCATTATGTCACAATCGAGGAAAAGAGGGAAGGAATAGTAGTTGCGACGTTTATCATGTCCGTGATCATCGGTGATAAAATCCAATCCAAAATGGTCAAATCAAATTGAAAAATGGTTCCTAAAAATACGTATAATTTTAAACGATTGCATTAAGCTTATTATATGGGTGATATAAACAGTTTCGTATAAAAAAAACTAGGGGTTATTCCCCGACTAAAAATAACCATGGAGGGAAACCCCTGTTTATTTACTCAATTGGTGAAAAAGTATCATGTTTTTTGTATTTGATTGTAAAAATTAGTTAATTAGCTTTGAATTAAAACAGGTTGAATGATTGAAATAATTTGAAAAATTATATTAACTTTACATGTTTTGAGGGGAGACAACACTGTAAACAACCTGTTTTTTTTGGCAGTGAAAATTGAAAACTTATTTGCAGCCACTGTAGCTCTTTTCGGAGCAGGAAACCGTACCCTGAAACAAGATTTTTTTGAAAGGCCAGGTAAAAACCTACAAATTTCATACAGTTTTGATTATGTAAAATGTGCATGGATCATGTCTTCATGGGTGTGCACATGACCAGGTTTCAAGTTTTTTATGTTCAAATTAGACCTTTTTTCCCCCATGTTCATTGGATGGAATATTTTTAATATATTAAAAGTACACATTATTTTTATTTCATTATAAACTAGAGAACATTCTGATTCCAGTGATATCTAGTTTTATACAATTATCTTTATTAATCAGTCCACCACTAAGGGTCACTTATGCATGGTCCCTCAAAATGTGACGTCATAGAAAAAAACTGTTGATTGCACCCTTAAAGGGACAAATATATATTATAGTGATGTTTTTGCATAGAAATGTGTATGCGAATGGAGTAAACCAATTCTGAAAAATATTGTACGGCACGTATACTTTAATTTAAAAGCATCAGTTTGGTATATTTAATGCAAATATTACAGATTTGTACATAGCAACCAGAAATAAGAAAACCAGACTTTGCGCGAATATTGAAGTTTTTTTCAACTTTTTGTGACGTCATGATATTTTATTCAATCTCTCATACATTTGGAACCAAAAGTTGCACATGCAAAGTGTAGATTTTTTCTACTTGACCTGTATTTCTGATCAGTGTATAATATATATTTGGTACTTTTTAAAGTCATAAAGGTACAAGTGCCATCCCTAAGAAAAACACTATTTCCATATTTTTCTCAACTCAGCTATAACTTAGTTCACATAATACTAGGGACAAAATATATTTAAAGTAACTTTATTCATGCTTATTTCATAGTTTTTATTCTATTTATTCAAAAGAAATCCTATTTTATGATTTATTTTCTTTGTAAAACTGATGAAAATGAGATACAGGAAATGTTTGGAGTTTGCTGGTTAAACTGTTTGCCACTGGTCAATATACCAGTACTACGCGACATGAAAAAAGAGCTGTATTTTCACTATTCGTGGTCACAATCCTTAAAGTCAGACATCATTTTAATCGGTATAGTGTACAGATTCAGAAAAGCTAAGAAATTTTAATATATCGCAAATAAAGTTTTGCCTTAAGGGTGCTATAAACAGTTTCGTATAAAAAACTAGGGGTTATTCCCCGACTAAAAATAACCATGGAGGGAAACCCCTGTTTATTTACTTAATTGGTGAAAAAGTATCATGTTTTTTGTATTTGATTGTAAAAATTAGTTAATTAGCTTTGAATTAAAACAGGTTGAATGATTGAAATAATTTGAAAAATTATATTAACTTTACATGTTTTGAGGGGAGACAACACTGTAAACAACCTGTTTTTTTGGCAGTGAAAATTGAAAACTTATTTGCAGCCACTGTAGCTCTTTTCGGAGCAGGAAACCGTACCCTGAAACAAGATTTTTTTGAAAGGCCAGGTTAAAACCTACAAATTTCATACAGTTTTGATTATGTAAAATGTACATGGATCATGTCTTCATGGGTGTGCACATGACCAGGTTTCAAGTTTTTATGTTAAAATTAAACCTTTTTTCCCCATGTTCATTGGATGGAATATTTTTAATATATTAAAAGTACACATTATTTTTATTTCATTATAAACTAGAGAACATTCTGATTCCAGTGATATCTAGTTTTATACAAGTATCTTTATTAATCAGTCCACCACTAAGGGTCACTTATGCATGGTCCCTCAAAATGTGACGTCATAGAAAAAAAACTGTTGATTGCACCTTATAACGTGTAACGATCATAAGCTCATTACAACTGCTTAAAATTATGTGGGTATGATTTCCTTATTGTGCTTTGTTTGAGTGTTGCTTGTCTTAGTGAAACATCTGGCTCCAGGCTTTTATTATCTTTCCGATGCATTGAAATCTTAATGAGGTGCAATTAACTTTAATCATTTAAAGTCAACATGTCACAGGTGAATTATCAATGTGAATAGTTTCGATAAGTTTTCGACAATATTCATTGAGTAACCTGCGATAAGATACTTGTATCTACGTAGGTCATTCTTTTTTTGTGAAACGGGCAACACCAACTATTTCAATTTGTCTTTTATTTTGGAAAGGGGAATACTTGTGTAAGGTGTAGTAAAGTCAAATGTGCTTAATACTATTACAAGATGAAAATAGTTTTGTATTGTTTGTTCTGTTGTACAGCATAATTTATTTCTTTTCATCTTGGACAGTCTATATTTCTGTCAGAAAACCATTGTCCATGTATGTTTAATCATGTTATGATAGGGCCTTTAATGCCTAATCTTAGTAATTTTTCAAATAATATGTGATAATTATTTTTTCAGGCTATACAGATATTTTTTTCAATTTTCAATTATAATTCTGCTTATTCAAATACACCAGCAAATAGAAGAAGAATCGAAAAGAGGAGGGAGGGGTAACCATATTACGTTTTAGATACAAGCTGTCGAAAGTAACTAAATGATATGCCAAATGATATATAGGGAAACCGTACGTATGTTTATATTAGAAGCAATTAGTCCACACATTTTTTTTTTATTGATTTCAGTTTTAAAATGAACATGGGATTAATTGGTACAAATGATGTTATTAGCAAACTCGTACGTGTTTAAGCTACATCATGTGGAAATTTTCAGCTTTAGCAGATAATTAAAACAAAACAAAAACAAACAACAAAGTTATTAATACCTACATTGAAAATGCCACAACTTATAACGTATTAACTTATGAGTAAACCCGTTTGATAAATGCGAGTGTATATCAGTCATTTTGTTTATTAATACAATTATTCAAGGCGATTGAAATGAAAGTAAAATAAACTGACTATTTGTCAAAGGCTCATCTCAAATAAACAAATCAACTATTAGCAAATACATGTACTGTAACCTAATTCTATGTTCTTCTACATCAAAAGTAACTGATTGATTTTGAAATGGGTACTTTTAACACATCTTTGACAAAATAATCACATGTTTTTATCAGTTTGAAAAGGGAATTCAATGTTGCGTATAATTTTTTTCTACATTTAGTATGTGTTAATTCATCAGGATAACCATCATCTTCTGAATCTCATTCTCCCTATTTCCGGTCTTTAAATTTGAAAAATCTAGTCTACATCAAAATCATTATATACTTTTTACATACAGGAATGCATTAAACCCGGCAATTCTATATCAACAAATGATCTATCTCGATGCTCACAATTAAATGACAAAGCACAAGATAATGTTTTTGATTGAACAGACGAAAGTATTTCTTGAACTTGTACCTTTCTTGCATTACAGAAGCCAAGCTTTAACGTTTATGTGTTAAACGTCCATCAATACTGGAACAAAGTGAAGGCTCATTAACAGATATCCACTTGCTTGTTAGCTGATATCAGATGATATAAAAACAACAATACGTAAAATAGAAACATTATATAATGGAAATAGTATAGAGGACGAACAACCAGAGCGTAAGACTATTTTTGAAATCAATGCATTTTGCTTTTCTATTTTTTTGAATGAATAGAGTTTACGGCCATGCATATAACGGATGTTTTATAATTACCTATGATGAGGGCTTATTGTTATATCAGTATGACCATTTGTTACACGCAAAATTATACGTTTTAGTCATCAACATAACAGTCCACATATAAACAAAACATAACTGTAGTTTCTTACATCATCGTCATTTGGTCTCTGGTTTTTAGTTGTCTCATTGGCACATCTACTCATTTTATTACATTTGAAAATTTTTTACTCGATTGGTGCAAATTTCGAGAACATGACGTGAAAATCAACAAATTTGTTTGTATGTGAACAAGCTGCATTGAAGACCCATTGGTGGCCTTCGGCTGTTGTCTGCTCTATGGTCGGGTTGTTGTCGCTTTGACACATTTCCCATTTCCTTTCTAAATATTATGTGGTCCTGAAGAAACATTCATATGATACTTGTCGACGTTTTAACAAGTTGAAGATATTCTTTCTTATCTATAAGTGTAGCCTTTATCAGGACATTACCTTGTTTGCTATTCAAAAGGTTTATCAATGTTGATCTATTGTGAATCTGTATTATTTTATGTTGTATCACTACATGCACTATATCATTTATATTTTACGCAAAACAGTCATGATCCTAGTAAACACATGTATCGTTATTGGAATAAATTCTCTTTCAACATACTTTGAGAAACTTTGTGTAAATAACCTCCTCATAGATACCAAAACTAAATTGCCTACGCCTGACGCGCGTTTTGTCTACAACGGTGAAACTCGAATAAAAAATATTGAAAAGGCAAAATCTAATTTTTTTCATATTCTTTAAAGTTTATTTACATGTTTCACTCTCCAAATTTACTCTTACTCGTATGGCGGGTATTATTAAAATTATATTTTCATTTAATATTTAGGTAGTTTGATACATTACCAGCAACTAGCTCTAATCGAAAAATCAACTTGGTGTAAATTTCTGGGTAAGTTGATTGTTTTGGTTTTTTTTTTATTGTTGATGTGTTAATACTTTTGTTTAACGTGCAAGGTAATATTATTAATAGAACGTACCATAGAAATTCACATAAATTGAAAACAATATTACCAGAACCAATCAAAAATATGTGCAATGATAGGAAAATATTAAATATCTTTCTTGTTAACAGTAACACGGACCAAACCGTCTTTCTCTAATTTTTTTCTTACTGCCAAAAAAAAACACTGCAGCTGTAGATTGCAAATATGTTTTGTAATTTTCCGTCAGTAATTATTACGGCAAGGTTCATTAAGGTCTTTCCTTTTTCTATAAGGAAAGACCTTACTGTATTTCTTCTGATTATTATCATTATTCTTTCCGCCAAACTTCAACAAGTACGCGATATGTTGAAATGATATTAGGTATCTAGTATCGGTTGACCAAAAGCTATCATGTGGAGAGGGCACGACCCCGTAGCATTTCCTTTATAGCGGTATCTCCCCTAACACTGAAAACCTTGTTCTCATTCTAACTCCATAACCTTAATAGGTAAAAAAAAACAAAGGGTGGAATTTGTTCAGGAACAGACCCTTGTTATTCGTTACGTTTGGATCGAAAAGATTCAACGACTCATTGGAAGGGTTATGCCCCTTTGAAAATTAACCAATGTCGGTTGGCGACTGAAACTCAGAAACCGTAAGTTGTAGCTACCTAGGATCATCCCCAATGATCATCAATTCACGTGACCATGAAAATTGACCTAAGGTCAAAGGTCAAGGTCATGACCTAGATTTTGACCTTAGCTTGTTATCGGATTTACTCAATAATAGATGGCTGATGAATTGTAACGGAGAAAATGTTAGTGTCGTCACAGATCTACATTTGTTCTGTGGGTTCAAAATTATTGGACTAACGGTTATGGAACTAGGGCACCAAAACTGTTTCTGGGGTCCGAAATGATGATTGTTTGCTTATAACTCAAAAGTGGTTAGAGATAGAAAGAAACTTTGAATTGTAAAAATGTTAAGCATAATAAGATCTGCAAAGTTAGGTCAAGGTCAGAGGTCAAGTCCCTTACAACGACATTAAACACCTTAGCAACCATATATTTTTGAACTTAGAAGGCTATGAATAATATAAATATGAAATTTTTAATACTGGAAATGACATTTTTGTCCCAAGCAACGACATATCAGTCCTTAGCAATCACTTGTTTTTTTAACTTTAAATACTATGAACAGTACATATGACATTTTTAATACTGGTAGTAATATTTTTATTCTTAGGAATGATTTTTTTAGAAACCATATATTTTTTAAATAAGAAGGCAATTAATAAAAGAAAAAAGGAAAGACCTTGCAATTGTTCATGAACAATTGACTTTTTAATTATTACAAATTGTTATACAGGAGGTTTATTTTGATAAAGTTTTAACATTTTCTGAATATTACGCTTGTAACCACCGATCATGAAGCTAAAAAACTTTTATCTGCTTCTTAACAAATGCATAATTCAAACTTTTATACACGACTTATGAGGTTCTATGTGCACTTCCGAATTCCAGCATGGACTATTGTTTATCAAACTCATACAGTTATCTAGAACTTGTGTTGTCGCCTTTATTCAGACTCGGTAAATATATAGCCACGTCAGATTTTTAGGCACACAATCATGGCGTATGTTCAGATTTGGGGGGGGGGGGGGGGAGAAATGAATTCAATTTCATCATAAGAACCCAAAGACAATAATGATTGAAAAGCACACTCTACAATGTCTATTGTTCTAGACGTCATCTGTCATTCTTTGTGTTAAAGGCAACATGTCATAGTATTGCAACTGTCATAACCTTAAAGAATTACAAGTGGAGCATTGCCTTTGTCATTGTTTATCGGGTGTAGATGTGGTGTTTTGGTGTTAACGCAGCTCTTGTTGTACTTTACCATTAATCTCATGTTTATGTGAACCTTTTTTGATGCATTTGTGTCTAATATTTTTGGAAGGTTTCAGTCAGCAAATCATATTCCTTCGCGTTGCTTTATATGAGTTGGACTAAGAATACTGCGGTCGTAGTTCGTAGAACTTATAGATGTTTGCATATCATCCTTAACACTGCTAGAAATAAGCCAGAAAGAAAACCTGTTTCTAAAATTAAGTATAATCATCTGGAGATAAAGTAGATGGGAGGAACAGTAGAAGGAATTACAGATTAACTTAATGTGACCGTTGAAGAAGAGAACTTGATTCTGGGTGATGATGCTGATACAAAATTGTTGCATCTAATGAAGCTTACAAAGTCGCATTTGAGACAAAGTTCGACATAAAATCTTGTTATTAATTATTATTATTAATACGAACCATACTTAACCTATCTACTTGAGTAACAATAGTTAAGTAGTTAAGAACTTTTGAGCAGCCTTATGGTAAACATCACGGAATACAGTAAATATCTCATCATGAAATTTTCAAATTTTACGTCAATTAAAGACTTATCCTGTAATCCTATTAAACGTAATTGTGATACTCAATATCTTTTACAGAAAACGTATGACAAAGTTGGAAGTGCTGTTTTGAAAGACTGAGGAAACAAGACGTATTTAACAAAGAGAACCAGCGCTACAACCTTGGCAGATTTCAAATGAACGTGGAACACTTTACACAATCAAAGTTTCAATCGTCTGACAAAAATGAATTAACGTCCTGAAAAAAACTACAGTAGAAAATTCATCAGAACATTAAGACCTTTAAGTTAGTACTTTGGAATGTTATACTTTCATTATCTGTTATACTTTTATTATCTGTAATACCTTCATTATCTGTTGTCCATTCGTTTGATGTGTTTTATCATTTGATTTTGTCATTTGATAAGGGGCTTTACGTTTTGAATTTTCCTCGGAATTCAGTATTTTTGTGATTTTACTTTTTTTTTTTAGTATAGTGAAAAAAAGTTCAAAAAGGTTAAAAAAAAAAAAAAAAAAAAAAAAGTTTTCAAAAAACTGAAAAAAGAAAAAAGATAGAAAAAAGGAAAAAGAAAAAAACACAAAAAAGAAAACAAAAAAGAAATTAGAAAAAAAAGAAAAGAAAAGAAAAGAAAAGTAAAGAAAATAAGAAAAGAAAATAAGAAAAGAAAAGAGAAAAAAAAAGAGAAAAAAAGAACGGCTCAAATATTGATGCACGGGAGGGAGGTGGGTAATGCAGCCAAGATTTTCTTGTCAGTCACCAGCCTGAATGAATGCAGAGTGACCACCTTTGTGTGAAAGTCCAGTATTTATAAGGCTATGAAAAATGTCTTTTAATCCTATAATTCAGGTTATCAATTCACAATTACAAATTCCTTCTACTATTATCTAAAATATTTCAATACAAAATGTTATGGATGTATCATGAATCGGAGTACCTTCAGATTACAGGGGGAAGATGATATAAACCGTCCATAGTCACCATGAATAACAACAACTCAACGATAAGAAGTGAATCGTGTACAATTGCCTTACTATGGCGTTAATTATCACTGGACTAGTATATATTTGTTTAGGGGCCAGCTGAAGGACGCCTCCGGGTGCGGGAATTTCTCGCTACATTGAAGACCTGTTGGTGACCCTCTGCTGTTGTTTTTTTTTATTTGGTCGGGTTGTTGTCTCTTTGACACATTCCCCATTTCCATTCTCAATTTTATAATCAGGTACTAATGGACGGCAACAGTAAAAACATTTATAGGTCTGCTAGATATTATTAGTATTGTATATAGTTATTGACCACCACTGTGATGAAATATTCGTTTAACAACTCCTTTGTGTCATAGTCATGAAATTTCATTTTTGATTTCTCTGATTTTATACTGATATAAAATTACACTTTAACACATTAACTAGAAGTATCTTTCTCTTTTGCTTATTATCATCATTGTTTTTTTTTCAAAATGTAGAAATTTTTATTTACAGTTTGGAGTCGAGGTATGGTTTGAAATAGTCGTTTTTTTTTGTGTTACATATTTGTTTTCCGTTGAATTTTCTGTACACAAATTAGGCTGTTAGTTTTCTCGTGTAATTTTTTTTCACATTGTCATTTCGGGACCTTTTATAGCTCACTATGCAGTGACCTGTAGTTGTTAACTTCTGTGTCATTGGTCCTTTGTTGAGAGTTGTCTCATTGGAAATGATACCGCATCTTCTTTTTTTTAAGGTTAATTGTTGAGTTAAAGTAAAGGTGAGGGCATTAGGGAGAAGTTTGGATTTTCAAGTGCGATGTTTGCATGCATCTCTTATCGAAATGTGTACCTGGTGTAGTAGTATCAGTTCTACAATGATCATTCAAAAATTCGTAAGGGTTCCACTGAACCCAGTGTGTCGTCTACTTTTGATGTTAGTCGCCGGCTAAACAAAATGTGAAAAACTGCTATCCAGGATACTTTAAGAAAGTTATTAAAATTTCAAAAACTTAAACCACAGTGTGAATATAAGTGGACGCCGCCGACGACATGACAACAACGACGCCGACCACTGAATTTAGGATAGCTATGACTTATAGCTTTTATCGTGTATACATATGAAGAAAAAGCAAAGGGCAAAATCTAGAACGTCAATTTTACCTATGACCTTGAGCTTAATTAGAAGGTCATTTATGTGCATTTTTATTTAAGTGATTATGTGGGGTTCCCGCTAGATTTCCCAAAATGCAAAAAATTTTATTGTTTAGAGGAAATTAATTAACTTTTCATTATAAGACCAAAATAAGCCTTGTCGGTCCTCCAAGTTTTAAATTTACTTTTTTTGTCATCGCACTAGTAAACCTTTCGTTTAAACCATTTATTGTCATTTTTACAGATCTGAATAACAAAAAACATAAAAAAATCTTTATGAAAATGTATTTGGATAGACCCAATCTTTTATTCCATATTGCTACTTTTCCTTCTTTGACCAGATAGGTACAAATGTCTCATTAACGGTGTTCATATGTTGCTAGTCGTTCAACTAATCATGAGATGGATCTTTTTCTTTTTTATTATTATTATTTTAAGCTGTCTTGCCCCTGTCCAATGTTACTGGGGGCTAATGTTTTACGACGACTCATGTGCCTGTCCCAGTATATGAATCTTTATTCTACATGTGTTCTTTTGTTTTTGTCTATGGTAACTGCAAAACAGGCCGTTTCATTTTCTCTCATAAACTGTGTTATTTTATCATGCCGAATCTTTTTAAAGTGTGTTAAATAATATGAATTTTCCTAGCCTCTAAAATTAATGCTTCACGGTTATCAACATAGCTTTCGTCTCTTTCTTTTCTCTTTTTTTTGTATATAGTTGTCTCTCGGATAACTATATCAATTATCCATGTTCCTATAATGTTCGTTTAACTATTAATTATTAAAATAAATACGTTTCGTGATTTTGAAAGTGACTTAAAGACCCAATGGGTCAGATGTATTTTCTTATTTATGTAATATATTTTTATTTTATAAAACTGTTATTACACAGTCATGTCACTATAATAAAAATTTACTTACTTACTATTAATAGCTGTACATGTCTGTGATAAATTCATGTCCCCTCATTTTAAGAATCCTCTGTAAAAATTGTCGAATAGGTCGATAATAGAGCAGATATTTATGTTTTAGTACCGATAAACAGACACACTCATGTACATTTCAAAAGCCAAAGCCTGTTATTCAGTCGATATCTTTGGTTCATGACTATCATATTGGGTTTTCGTAAATTGTCCTGTTATAAATTAGGCCGTTTTGTTCGATGAATTCAGTTATATTAATCATGTTGGGGGCTTTTTAAGTTGATCATTCGGGTTTCTAATTGTTGATAGCTACTTGCCTACTTCAGCTTCAATTGAACTTTGGTGGATATATGTCTTGTTTGCAATCATACTACATCGTCTCATTCAAATTTTTGAAGTCAGTTTTGCGTGATTCTATACTGGATTATGAATTGGGACATTGAAGCGCTAGCCCATTCAGTTATGGATCTTGCATGCGTGAAGATATTCCATTATAATGTATAGCATTAGATATCAAGGGCAGAAAAAACCTAGATTAGCTAAATGGCCATCAAAATATCTGTTTTTTAAATAACATTTATATATATTGACTACAGTAACATACAGTTCAGAAAGGAGATATAAGATGCATTGCATCCTAATGCTTTTAGATATATTATCACAAGATAACTTGCAGGGGTTATGATATTAGATTGTAAAGATTGTCATACAATGATTTTTTATATCTGTTGTCGAATTAAAATTAAAAAAATTATTTAGTTATTGGTACGTATTTATCATTAAAAACATATATATTTAAATGAAGACAAATTCTATCACATATGACATCAGTGCTCATTTATCGTCAATGATTCGGACTTTATGTCTATTAAAATACATTTCCCTACTTCTTTCTTTATTATAATATTTAACCACGGAATATGATATCTTGTCTTTTTATAACTAAAAAAATAAACTTTTTCAATACTCTCATTCAAACGATTAATTTATTTTTCATTTTCATTTTGACATAAAACTATTATTTTAGAGAACGAGGATTACTTATAAGAAAATGATTGTGAACAGTAAAATTAAAATTGAGAATGGTAATGGGGAATGTGCCAAAGAGACAACAACCCGACCATAGAAAAAAAACAACAGACGAAGGTCACCAACAGGTCTGCAATAATGTAACGAGAAATTCCCGCACCCGGAGGCATACAAAAATAAAACATCCTTATAGTTTTAGAGGTATTATTTTAATAACGCAAGACCAAAGGACAAGGTAAGATAAGGGGCGTTTTTGGTCCCCTCTTCAAATAAGTTTATATTGATATCATTGATGGTCTTAGTGAACAAAATGATATTATTTTGTTACAGTGAAAGGAAGGTTGCATAGCAACGATTTTTATTAAGAATGAAAAATATCACATATTAATTGCTTTATAAGTACAAATTTAAATATTTGCAAATAATATAGTTTGTCCAAGAAGACCTTGAAGTCACAAATGAAAAAAACCTCTGATTTCGTTTACTGTATGTTTAAAAACAACCTTATATATAATTAGCAACGGAAATGTTGCCTAGCAATAGTTTAAAAAATGGGTGATTGTCCCCTCTGAAGTATGAATTTAGCAGTTGTTTCAAGATTTTTCTTTCAATATGGGGTTTAATTCCAATATTCTATCATTTACATCTTCTTTTATTCTTAATAAATTCCGTACTGAGCATAACAACACAAGTGTTGCAGAGCAACTTCAAATCATGTTTCAATTAAAGACAACTACAAATCAATTAGTCATTGTATTAAACAGATTAAATTAAATGCAATGCAGATTGTCTACGAACAATTTTTAGTTAGAAATGAAAAGCTAGTTCAATGTAGTTCACTAAACGCTAATCAACAACTTAGCTACTAAACAAGTGCATAGCAACCGTGCAATAATAGGTTCTTTATGTTTTTTGAAGTATGAACTTACTTTATGAAAACATTTTGGAAGAATATACTTTCTCATATGGTGTTACACTATAATATAAGCATCTAGATTATTTTTTTTTTTGGACGAATTACCTATCGATCATAGCAACCGACATCTTGTAAGTAACAGCAAACATATTTTTTTTAATTGAGGACAACTACAAAACCTTTGTTTCAGTGTGAAGGACTTTTCATGAAAACAAGAATATAAAGGATATACTAATTACGGATGGGTTTGAACAGTTTTTAAAGATATTTAACAGCTAATGGAAAGACAGAGAAGTGACTTGTACAACAAACAGACATCATGTTGAATAAAATGTCTAATTCAGGCAATCAAAAATCAATATGATGTAGGAGTGGGGTTGTGAATATGTCCTCTGAATGGGTACAAAACCTATGGTGAATTAGAAACGACTTATCAAGGCTAGTGGGGACATACATCATTTTGAAAATAATAAAAGATGCAATATTTTAACTGTTCGGTTAGTTTTCTGTTATATCCATTTGACGTGGCTCGGTACTTAAACATACCGTCAATGAGTTTGTAATATCTTTACTTTTTGATGGTGTGTTTTGTATATGCGACTTTTTGATTTTCTTTAGTTGTTACAAAGTCACACTGTATTTGAAAAGATCCAGTCATTATAGTTATGTTCTATAATATGTCATTATGTTATTGTTCTATTATAAATTTGAATATACTTTGAACAACAAACGACTAAATTATTTTACTCACGTAATGGTATTAACCATATGGAGATTCTTAAAAATTCTCACGGACTTCTGGACATTTCAAATCTCGGTCTATTTCTGAAATTAAATCTTACATAACTTTCGATGTTTTAACCCTGTATACAACCATTCCCAATGTGAAATTATAATTGTTTTAAATAAACATTGAACACAAAATTTCTTCCTGTGACGTTGACATTTTCTGACGTCAGACACGCGAACCAACGAACGTATTATGTTAATTTGGTAGGTGCTTTTGTGCGATTTTGTAAATGATTAGATATAGGAAGATGTGGTTTGAGTGCCAATGAAATATTATTATGATGATTATATTAGTCATTTTTTTGTTCCTTTATAGCTTGCTGTTCGGGGTAAGCCAAGGCTCTATGTTAAAGGCCGTACTTTTATCTATATGTTTTTTGGTTTTTACACATTGTGACTTGGGTGAAGAGCAGTATCAATGGCATTATACCACATCTTCTTATTTCTATATATTTCATTTGGATGGATGTGTATGTTTAAGCCAGGATTTATAGAAGATGGATTCTTACAATATGCACCCTTCAATAAATTCATTGTACAATTAGATAAATACATGTATAATAAATGAATTAAAATGCCTGGTATCGTGGGTTCTGACAGCGGCCTGGTAAAACCAAAGACTTTGAAATAAGTTTTTGCTTTTTTCCGTTTTTCAACTGGCATTTAGGGGATAAGAACAATGACTTGTTTGATCGGAGTCGGAGTATATAGTGTTAAATTAGGGTAATATGTCTTCCTGCAGACTGTAATCTTTTTAGCTAGCACATTAGAAAATAATTACACAAGTAACCCATGCAGCAACACGATGTCAAAAAGTCAGCACTTTGTGTAAACAAGAATTATCATTGAAATGGTCAATTTTATGAATTTTTTGTTTGCAAAACTTTTTAATGATTTTAAAATCTACGGATTATTTATACAGGAATATACTACCTTAGCTGTATTTGGCAAAAAAAAAAATCGGAATTTGTAGCCTTTTATGATAATTTGACATTTTTTATTCGATCGGCACTGATAAGTCTTTTGTACACGAAACACGCGTCTAGTGTACACAATTACTAGTAAGATATCTTTGACTATGATGTGTATTTTTCCTTTGATATTCAATATTCCATTATTTTTCTTAGACGTGTGGATATATGATTAAAAAATTAACGAATCTTTATTCTTTTGAATATGTTAAAGTCATTATAGTAGTTATTTTAGAGGAGATATTATTGATTAAAGGTTGTTTTCTGACCGTACAGTGGCAAATACTTTATGCATGCATATTTATAACGTAAAGGTAGAGAATAGTTTGCAAACAAGAAATACGTAAATAGGTTGAAAGATAGCAACAAGAAGGCGGGGGACAATTAAAAATCATAAGGTCGATAATAAATTCAACACCATGACCAAACAATTACTCAAGATACATAATTTAGATTGTAAAAGTGTTTCCCTTACACAATTAAATAATTAAAATTGTCACATAGTGTATTCTTATTTCATATGAATTACAAAATATGTTATTATACACAGTTCTTTAACTTATTTGCACCATCTTTCTTTATATAAAATTACTGTCTTAAATGTTATCTTGGCGTGCCATATTTGAAAAAAAATGCGGACGTTAAAAAAGCACTTTTCACAAAAGTGTCAACGGGTATTGATACATTCATTATTAAACAATTATTACTATTATCTAGTTTAAAAAATGTGTCCGGTGACCCGGCCAACCAACCCAGATGGCCGCCATGGCTAAAAATAGAACATAGAGGTAACATGTAGATTTTGGCTTATATATCTGAAACCAAAGCATTTAGAGCAAATCTGACATTGGGTAAAATCGTTTATTAGGTCAGGATATATCTGACCTGAAATTTTCAGATGAATCGGAGAACCCTTTGTTGGGTTTCTGCCACTAAATTGGTAATTTTAAGAAAATTTTGCAGTTTTTGGTTATTATTTTAAATATTGTTATAAATATAGATAAACTGTAAACGTCAGCAAAGTATGATCTACAAATAAGTCAACTTGACTAAAATGGTCAGTTGACCCCTCAAGGAGTTATTGCCCTTTATAGTAATTTTTTACCAATTTTTCGTTAATATTTGTAATCTTCTACAAAAACAACTACTGAGCCAAATTTAATCAAACTTAGCCACAATTATTATTAGGGTATCTAGTTTACAAAAATTGTGCAGTGACCCGGCCAACCAACCAAGATGGCCGCCATGGCTAAAAATGGAACATAGGGTTTAAAATGTAGATTTTGGCTTATAACTTTGAAACCAAAGCATTTAAAGCAAATCTGATTAGATGTTAAATTGTTTATCAAGTTAACATCTATCTGCCCTGAAATTTTCAAATGAATTGGACAACTGGTTGTTGGGTTGCTGTCCCCCAATTGGTAATTTTTAAAGAAATTTTTGTCATTTTTGGTTATTATCTTGAATACTATTATAGATAGAGATAAGCTGTAAACAGCAATAATGTTTAGCAAAGGAAGATCTACAAATAAGTCATCATGACCAAAACGGTCAGTTGACCCTTTGAGGAGTTATTGCCCTTTATAGTCAATTTTAAACAATTTTCATTAATTTGGTAATTTTTTGTAAATTTTTACAAAATATTTTCCTCTGTAACGAAAGCGCCAAGTTTATTATAGATAGAGAAAATTGTAAGTAGCAAGAGTTTCAGTAAATAAAGATCTACAAACACATCACCATCACCAAAACACAATTTTGTCATGAATCCATCTGTGTAATTTGTTTAGTATGCACAGAGACTAAGGTGAGCGACACAGGCTCTTAAGAGCCTCTAGTTTATATTTTCAACTATGAGCGTACCTAAATGTACGGTCAACTAGATTTTTGAACTGCATCACGTTTATATTCAAGGATTGTCAGGTATAAATATGATATAGGGCCGTGGCCGAGCTCATAGTTTAAAATACAGAAAAGGTTTGGAAGCTGCCATTTTCCCAACGTTTTTGTGAATCTTGAGTTGTTTACAGTAATAATGCATGAATAATATAAGTGGAAATTGATAAATTTATTGATCTTTACAAACATTTAGGTTTTAAACTTTAAAAATATAGTATTGTAATTTATTGCACGTCACTTTTAATTTAAATGACAATTAGGGGCCGTTCTCTGATGCTTATCGTACCTAGTCCTAAAATTTATGATAAAAGAGATGATTTTTCATTTCCTATCGTTAATTATCCATTTTTAGATGGTGACGTTCCCTTGTCACCATCTTACGGTGTTTATATATCTCAACTTGTACGATTCGCTCGCTTATGTAACAATGTTTTAGATTTTAACGAGAGAAATGTATGTATTACTGAAAAATTATTACACCAGGGTTTTCGATATCACAAACTAGTCAAAACATTTACTAAATTTTATCATCGGTATAAGGACATCATTCGTAAATATAGCTCAACATGCAGACTTCTTATACGTTCAGGTATTTCACATCCAATATTTTTATGGAAATATTCTTTATAAAGCACAAAAGTGTCAGTATTCACTTCAAAAACTAACAAAACCTTTGAATAGACTTATTAAGAAGGGATATAGTTACGATACTGTTTTCAGGTCATTAAAGATTGCATATTTTGGCGTTAATATTGATTCACTTATAGGGTCTTTGCATTGGAACTAAACACATTTATTCAAAAACCAAGTTGTTGGCATGACACGGGTTATGTTCTTCTCATATATGTTATGATGGTATGATACTTAACCCCTAACGGGAAGGATTGTGCCTGATGTTCATATGATGAAATCATAATCTTTCAGTCAGTTTAATTGAAGTCTGGAGCTGGCATGTCAGTTAACTGCTAGTAGTCTGTTGTTATTTATGTATTATTGTCATTTTGTTTATTTTCTTTGGTTACATCTTCTGACATCAGACACGGACTTTTCTTGAACTGAATTTTAATGTGCGTATTGTTATGCGTTTACTTTTCTACATTGGCTAGAGGTATAGGGGGAGGGTTGAGATCTCACAAACATGTTAAACCCCGCCGCATTGTTGCGCCTGTCCCACGTCAGGAGCCCCTGGCCTTTGTTAGTCTTGTATAATTGTAATTTTAGTTTCTTGTGTACAATTTGGGAATTAATATGGCGTTCCTTATCACTGATCTAGTATATATTTGTTTAGGGACCAGCTGAAGGACACCTCCGGATGCGGGAATTTCTTGCTACATTGAAGACCTGTTGGTGACCTTCTGCTGTTATTTTTTTCTATGGTCGGGTTGTTGTCTCTTTGGCACATTTCCCATTTCCATTCTCAATTTTACTTTGATTTATTTTTTACATCTGCACTTAATACATTTTGCTCAATCCTTTCTCATGTTTTATCATATATGCATCGGAGCAATGACAAATATTTTAATCATACAGCGATTGGTTTTAGTAGATATTTATGTTTGAGTGGTGTTATAAATAAGTACACATAATCATTGCGCTCTGGATTGGAAATTTTGTATTATACTTTAATTGTTACCTTTCATGTTTTGTAAACCAAGGTCACATACCTCTTAACATGATGTATTGTACTGCGCAATAAAGATGCTTTTGTGACAAATAGTATTGTATTAAAAAAAAAATACAATGCATGTATGATTAGCAGACGAAACGTCCCACCAATATTTGATTACTTTGATTACAATGTATAGAGCAAACTTGGAGTAAGGAAGTTTTATATTTTTGCTTAAAAGACACCTTCTTTCATTTGTTTGTTTTATACTGAGAGATGAAGTCACTGATCAATTAAAAAGAAAAGAGAAAAACATCCTGCTAAAGTGAAGGTTAAACTATTGTTCAAATGCATATCACGCACTGTGTTCATTCAAATAAATGTTATTTTGGTTTGTGGAAAAAGTGGAAAAATGCTCACTCTATGTATTGACATATTAACTAAGGGCGATTATTATTCAATCTCGATCTAAATCACATACCTATTGCAATTATAGACGAATATATACATATTTATTTTAACAGGTGAAGTTATATAATATGAAAAAGGTGGTATGTGAAATGCCGGACGGTTTTGCCGGAGAAGTGACATTTAAAAAAAAGGGTTAAGGTCCGGATTCACAAGGACAACATTCAGTTGTTATTCCACATATATATGCATATATATGTACATGTATATTTCTCTAAGTTTATCTTTGACCATTCTTTCAATCTATTGGTTAATATCAATTGATAAAATTTGTGAGCACAACTTCTTACGTAAAGCTATTGAACTTTCCGTGAATGATCAATCAAACATTTAAGAGATATGCATGAAGGGAGGTTTCTCCGATCAAATGTACTACATATTTATACCAAATATACGTTATTTCGTTACGTCTTATGTCATATATTTCACTTAGAACGATAGGGAGTTTGATCAGCGGGTAATCTTAAATCTGATTAGTTGGTGCATTTGAGTGACATCTTGTGTAAAACCAAATGTTAAAACGAAATGTACATTCTATTGTTCACATTAAATCACCTTGATTCGTATAACTGATACAAATAACTGAATACAAGTGCAAAAATAACAAAATGTATCGAGAAAAACATCCTGTTCGGGGGGAGATAAACTGTCCTAATCATATAAAAACATAAAGTATACAAACTATAGCTTTTTTGTATAAATTGCATGCTAACAAATATCCAACAATGAAACTAAAACTTAAGCCTGAAGCCAAATCTGTTGTTTCAGTGCTTTAATATGATAACATCGTCGCGTCTCTATATTTAAACGTCTCATATTTCTTCAGCTTAAGAGTTCTTTAAGTGGAAAATTAGTAATAATCTAGTTTTGGCATTCAGTATAATACAAAGCAATCTGTTTTTCTACGCGTTAAAATGTTAAATATACATGCATTTTGGTGTGAAAATGATTCACTGGATTAAAATGTCGCAAACATTTTATCTTAAAAAAGAGAAATTAACAAAGATTTCTAGCAAAAATCATATCATACATGATTTTCGTGTTGATGTCGCGTGACTTTCTGAGTAAAGGCAATAACAACTTTCTTAGTAAAGGCAATAACACTCAAAACCAAGGAGTAAACAAAGATTAAAAAAAAAACAAAGGACATTTACATCAACAGTTATAAATAATAAATAAGAAACAACACGAACTCCACTAAAAACCGGGAGTGAAATCAGGTGCCCAAGAAGGGTAATCATTTCCTGCACCGTATACGGCATCCGTCGTGTTATTTCTTTGTTCAGTTCGGTAATGATGGAAAGTTATTATGACTGAGGAAGAATGTCAGATATGATTTCTGACACACTTTTTTATAATGGCCAATTAGCTCATGATGGCGACCGTAAAATTTCTTGAGTGATGACTTTATTTTGATTGATTCATAGCCCTGTCTTAGCAACTTTTGAGAAAGCAGTATTCCTCGTTCAACAAAATCACCGTACTTTGAGCTAGCCCTAGGGTAACGTATCAATTGAGACACATATACTCCATATGCTGGTGCCGCTGGGATGTTGCTACACATAAATGGAAAGTTGACTATAGGAAAACTAAAATCATCGTGTTTGTCATAAACTTTGATATTCAACCTACCACCATTTCGAGAAAAAGGTCTAAATATGAAGCAGATTTATCTAGGTCGGTAGTATCTTTAATTTCAAGTTCACTTGGATATATTAAATGTTCACAGAATCTAGTATTATTAAGAGACAGTACATCATCAATATACCGAAAGGGGAAATTAAAAGACTGGGCGAATTTCTTTTCTCCTTTCTTAACAAGCCCTTGGATTAATTCTGCTTCATAGGAATACAAAAACAAATCTGCAAGTAGAGGAGCGCAATTGGTACCCATTGGGATTCCAATAGTCTGTCGGAAGACCAAACCTCCAAACTCAACAAATATGTTGTCAATTAAAATGTCAAGCACGGCAGTGATATCCTCCTATGTGTATTTTTTCCTTGACTCTGTATGATTTTTCATAAAGTAAGCTGGATTTCTGCCCAAAACTAGATATTTAAAACGTCTAGTGCCCTTTTTGTTAAAGAAACATAAGCTGACGAGTTCTTTCAGTCGAGCTTTAAGTTAAGTATGTGGAATAGTGGTATAAAGAGTTGAATAATCACAGGTTTTAATGTTGGTACAATGTTTTAATGATTGATATTGTAAATTTACCAATATCTCTTTTGAATTTTTCAGTATCCACATCTGATTAACACCTCTTCTTGAATATGCCGTTTCGTATATTTCTGAAGTGCCTCTTTGATTGCAGTGAGTATGGCAGTAAGAACTTTAGAATGTGGTTTGGTGGAACACTTGGAAGAACCTGCAATATAACTTTACTTATAAGGATTGTTGTGAAGCTTAGGAATCCAATATAAGGATGAGAGATCCTGGTCTTCATCCTCCGAAAGGAGATTAGAACCGATTTGTTGTTTTCCAGGATCTCGATACTTAGTGTATATGTAGGATTTCCAAGTGTGTTATTTAACCCGAGTTCCTTAATCAGGCAGTCTATGTAGTATTTCTTGCAAACAAAAACAAAATTGTTTGAGTCTTTGTCAGCTTGAACGACAACATATTTGTCATAGAGGCAAGACAACTCCTCTATGACTTGGGGTCTTTAAAGACGGAAGGAGCTTTGGTGCGTATTGACCCTTTAAGCTTACTTACTCTATCTGAATCAATGACCTCAATGATTTTACCCACTCCGAAAGAGTGTCAACTGCAACCTTTTTTTCTTTTTGCACAGTCTCTTGCATAACCCTCGACAAAATCCATTAGTAGTTTGGAGTTCTGCTTCCAATTGTATATGTAGAATTTCCAAGTGTGTTATTTATCCCGAGTTCCTTAATCAGGAAGTCAATGCAAACAAAAACCATATTGTTTGAGGCTTTGTCAGCTGGAACGACAACATATTTGTCATGGAGGCAAGTCAACTCCTCTCCAATAAAGTAACGACCAAAAAGGAGGATCAATATATATTATAAATTAAAGTGGCTGTCCTAAATTTAACAATCGTTATAATTTATAACTTGGACTGCGAAAAGAAATATATAGGGAGTAGTTGTAAAAAATTACAATTTGTTTACCTTTCTAAAGCATTTTAGGACAAAAAAAAGTAAAATAACAAGACTGCTGAATTCAAAGGAATATCCAAATAGAAAGTTCCTTATCAAACGGCAAAAGCAAAAGCTCCAACACATCAGACAATTGGAAAACATGTCATATGTGTATCTCGGACTTGTTTCCGACATATTCTTATGTAGAAAATGGTGGATTCAACCTGATTTAATACATTGTAGTTAGTCAATTGTATTCTAGTCCCTTGAAATTCCAATAAATAATGATACAGCAGTCAACATTGTGGTTAGTATCAATCACTATAAAAACGAACTAATATGTCAAAATAAGGAAACAACAAAATTGTATAAAGACAAAGCACATAATCACAAATGACAAAACAAAACAAATTCTATAGCACAATAATCCAATGGTGAGAGGTATAAGTACCAAGCTATGACAAAAGGATATCACAAATATGAACTAAACAGTGAAGGTTAATAAGACAAAAAAATGAACACTATACACGTAATTATGATCTTGACAAATAACGTCATTGTCTAGAATTTATACTTCAAAACTATTATATATTTAGTTTGGTGGATATATTAATGGAACCCAACATGAAAAGGTTGGATTGCTAATGGAAATGACATCATCAATAAATATTAATGTGAGATTAAATTATCTGTGTTCTTTAATCTACTAATTTTCACAATTTTTCAAGGGAAGCCTGACTAGTATAAGGACAATAAAAGAAAATGCGTAAAGTTTGTTTGAATACGAATGACGACAATTTGTTGAAAAAATATATATTTCCAAATTCAACATGTTCAACAAAAATGTTGTCAATTAAAAACTCAAGCATATTAACCATATGTTCCTCTGTGCAGCATGTTTTACCGTTTTGTTCACTATTGATAAATATATATGCCACATGATTTCCAAAAGTAGGAACTCAAAGCGTATTCTTCCATTTCTTTATCGAAAAGCATAAGTGTAACGTTCACTACGGCCAAAATCTATATCGCAAATCTGACACATAATTGGTCGGCCCATTGTCTGAATCATTCTGTTCAGCTCTTAATAACATTGCATATCCCGTTTTGGTGACGTCAAATACGTTGACCTAGCAATTAGGTATTCTTACCCGGACATATCATCGACGTTTTAATGCATTGACTGACGTTGATAATTTTGACTCTTACTTATCCGGTTTGCTGGTAAAACAAGGAAAACACTTGTTTCGCATATGTCAAATACCAAAATGCCACCCGATAAATCAAGTGTATGGTTGACTGCATATTTATATGTTTGCGCGCACGCGATAAAAACCTTTATAATGTGTTTCGCAGCTAATATCAGACAACCTGATATTCGGAACATTGCAGGACTAACCAAGTGGCAAAATGTACATTCCATCCATTAATCTGAATATCGTATAATTTGTTAGGTTCATTGTTTAAGAAAACTCTTGATGTATGTCAGTATGTTTTTCCTTTACAGACCATACAATTGTATTTTTGAGCACTTCGTTTATTGATTGTAAATTTGGATTATTTTTTTATGCTCTGTATTTGTTTTGTATTTTCTGTATTCTGTATGATACAAGCAGTCATATCGCGCTTTTTTCATATATAGTTACACAGTATACCAACACGAATAAGTAAGCATGGGATGGAGTGCTTTTTACAAACATTTATTCTTGTCTAAAAGCCTTTATTCATCACTCCGATTAACAAATATGAAAACTATTTATGACTAATTGACGTATGCACGACACATGTATACGCTCAACTGATTAAACTGAAAAGACAAAACAGTGTAATATTTCCTTGATCAATTCGGAAATATATATAAAGCTGTTGAAATTACAAAAATATATTGAATAGAATAATGTTGAAGGATAGAGGTTTTAAAGGTATGTTTGCTTTTTTAAATTTAAATCTGAATAAGATAGGAAAACAATCATTTCCCTAAAGAAGGTAATTTTATTTAAGTGATATACTTTGAACAAATAACCTTTTATGTTAAGCTTGTTAAATAGAGCGATATTCAATATGCTTTTACTAACGATATTTGTATTTCTGTGCCATTTGAAAGAAAATAAAGCACTTGCAATACGTTATATATCAAATGATTTGAAACACTCAAATTCATTCAAGTACACGGTAAAAATTTTGATTTACAATAACTTCGAAGATGCTATTTAAGAATTGAACAGATATAATTATCAAACTTTTATTGAATGTACATATACATACACAGTTATATCATTCTAATTAAAATTAATTCGCCAAGGAGCAAGTTCGGAGATTTATTTTTAATTAGATTGCAGTTTTATGTTCCTACTTTATTTTCCAATCGACATATAAAGAAGAAACAGGTTAAGCTGATATTTACTGTTGTTAATCTTTGCTTCATATGAAAAATAAAACATGTAAATGGTATTTTATATGAACATTAGTGCATGAACTATCACTAAGAATGTCAATCATGGTAGTAGGCATGATAAAATTTACGAATTTTCAACAGCTCAATTTTTCAAGCATGACAATATAAACTAATGACACCACGATATAGAAGTGATATAAATATATATATATGCAACAAAATCCGTCAAAATTATGTTTTGAACAATTTTTGTATCATAAAATTTTGATTCTAATATTCTAATATGACGACCTATTATCGTCAACCAGTATACTCTAGTTTACCGCAAGCGCAATGATATCCAAATTCGGCTGTTCCGAGTTACGCCCAACTTAATTTGACTACCAGGTATTCTCAATTCTCGACATCAAAACCCACAGTTTACGTAGACCAACATTCAAATACAATATAGTTATCTCTTTTCGAAAGCAAAATAAACATTTTAATACATTGTTTGTGGTCAAACTTCGTAAAACGAAAATTACGCGATGTTATCGTCTTCGCATGGCACCATATGAGAGTTATTCCCCCTTTTGTATATGATATGAGTGAAATGTATTTTGAACTTGAAAACCATAAGTGATAGAGGCTAAGTGTCTTTTGATTTCAGGTCCTTGGTTCAAAAAAATGAAAATGAGGTCAAGGTCAAAGGTCAAGGTCATATTCAAAATTTTGAATTTGGCTTGTTATATATCTCTCATTTTCAGAAAAATTATAAGATATCGACAAAATATTGTCACGCAATTAATAGTTGCGACATGTCGTTCAACATATATTTTAGTCAAAAGGGTACGTAAACATTTGATGCGCGGTTTTACCGCCTTTTATATATAATACCAGTCGTATGGTAATATAACTCATAAACAATATAAAGTAGAGATATAGAGTCTTTTGATATGAGGTCCTTGTTTTATGATCTTGAAATTGAGCTCAAGGTCATATGTTAACTAAACTTTCTAGATTTTGACCCTAACTTTTATTTCAACTGTATTCATGTTAAAGCTATTAGACTTTTTGCATTAGGTTGCAAGCAATATCACATTAAAAAAGCTAACCGGAAGTGACCTTTTGTAAACCGAAAGTTGCTAATTTTTGTAATAAATTATTGTAAAGTATGTAAAACCATTTCATTTGGAATCAGCGTCAAGTAAACTATAAGAAAATACCGGAAGTAGAAAATTAATACTTTAAAACCAAATTTTAATATTTTCATATCAAAATAGATCCTTACTGGTTGAAAGACCTTCAATTGTCTTCTGAACAATTGGTTTTTAATTATATTTGCTTTTACTGAGCCCAATTTATACAATAAATGTTAAATCACAACACCTAAGAAAATTAAAATCAGTTCATACTCTATGTTTCTACAGAAATAAATGTGAATAAAAAGATCTGAAAGCTCAATGTTGAAGTATCAAAAAGTAGCTTTGTGATGCGTCATTTTGTCTAAGAGCCGATTTGTTTTGATACCGATCTGTCTTTCTCGGGTAACAATATTTTCCCGGTGCCGAAGTGTCTAGAATTCGTTCATTCTAGCCGTTGTGATCGGCGAGTTGACATTGTAGGAGAAAACACAACATTTTAGACTCTTAGATGGTAAACTTTTGTTTATAGTTTTAAATTATTCAAAAACAATCAGGAAAATCCAATGTCAACCAGGAAGGGTAACAGTGAATGCTGTTTTTTTCTCAACTCCCCCTGTATGATGACTGCGGCTTATGTTAGGTATGCAATAAGGGTCTAGAGTTTCCATCTTATCAAATATCCACAATATAGTAATGATTATTAAATATATGGTTAAAGACCTTCATAATTCCATATTAAATTTTCCTTTCAGTGTTTTTAAGGTAAGTATAAAATCACAAACCAACTGCTAAACATGTTTATGTTGTTACATGCACGATACTTTGTGATTATTGTCCCCTTGTTAATTGCTGTTAGTATTTTGAGTTGGTCTGATAAGTCAATTCCCCTTAATTTCATCTTTTCTAAAGTGTTTTCTGATGATGTGCCGGTACACCAAAGCCCAAAGAGAGGGAAGTTCTAAGCACTTGCAAACGTATTTACTCCTCGATATTTTTGTAGTGTCCTGTTCCAAGTCGGGAACCTGTATTTCAGTGGTTGATTGCTGTCTATTATATTTGTTGTTTCATTTGTTCTTGATTGTATTTACTCAAATGAGGCTGTTAAGGATGTACACCTCTGAGAAGCCCAATATTTCTAGAATTAAAATTTTTTTCAACCTGATTTTTGGGTTTATATGAATGTAAACAAAATTGTGAAGAAAAATCAATTGTTGGTGCTCTTCTTTTATTGCTAGAACCCTTTAAAAGAACAAAATTTTGATGATTTTTCGATTTTCATCAATTTTTACCTATTTTTGGGCTATCATCGTGAAAAAACTCACAGTTCCACAATTAAACCTTTTTATATATTTTCAAAAACAATTAAGGGGACCAATTTGAATAGATTTTAATTAAAGAAACTATATATAGGTGTTTATGTAAGAAAGTTTTATCATTTGTTTATGCTTTTTATTGGTCAAATTTACCATGCTGTCAATTTTGTAAATTTGTGATTTTTCTCATTTTTAAGAACAAAATCCATATTTTTTCAACTTTTTTGTTATAAATGATTGACAAAATACATATCTAAAAAATTTGAAAACACAAAAGGTATATGTAATGTACAGGTTTGTGGCAAACTAATTTCTTGTACCCCTCACCCTTTTTTCTTAAAATTATGGCTAAAAAGACTGACTTCATTGGTAATAAAATTTGAAAAATTGATTACTAAAAAAATACTAATTGTAAATACACAATTTGTTCACAGAGTTAAGTTTAATTATATATTTTTTTTAATTCATTGATATTTTCCTCTTGTATCACATAATTCCGAACAAAATTTCAACGAGACTGAAACGTCAGAAGAACACATCCTTAATTTTCTCGTTCGTATTATTGTTTCATATTATAATAAGGTCATTTATAAACCTATTGTACGATAATAAGGTTTCCTTCAGTTTCTGCTTGAAAATAGTCTTACATACAGTCCTTTTCATCATTTTATTAGTATACTGATAAACGAGCTTGTCTTATCTTCTTTTTTTAGAAATAAGGCTCCAAATATATCAAATGTTTCTCGACAATTAAATTGTATTACAAAAAGATGTATATGGGAATAACACAGAACTAATATTTATAGCTTCATATTTTGTCATTTTGCTTACGATGACCTAAAATTGATCAGAGGGTCTTGTGCATAGTTTTAAATTGGCAATCACGCCACATCTTCTAATTTTTATAACACTGTAAGAAAGCGAATTGGTCTCATTTCAAACTAGATTGAAAGTCTTTTTTTACAGACCACAGTAAGGTGCATAACGTGAAATTGCAAAAATACTGAACGTTAACAAAAATTCATAACAGAAAGTTACTAATCAAAAGGCTAAATCAAAATCTCAAACAAATTAAACGAATGGACAACACAACTGTCATATTTCTGACTTGGTACATGAATTTTGTAATGTGGAAAATGATGGATAAAACCTGATTTTATAGCTTCCCTCGCATATGACCGTCAAATAGTTCACAAAAGTAGTGTATTTTTGTTTTTATAATATTGCGATGCGAGTTTGAAGCCGAAGTATATTTTTAAAAAATTAACTTTTAACGCGACTTGGCAAAAACACATACATTACAACATAAAACCAAAAGACTGAGCAAATCGAACCACACCAAAAATGGAATAATATCAGGTGTTTCAGAAGGGTCAGTAGATCCTGTTTCACATAAGGTCTTTGTTTAGGTAAGGTCAAACCCGGGGAAAGGTATAATTCGGTAGGTCACATTTAGGACATATCCTTTATCATTTATGAACAGAATAATCTATAACAGTCAGCCAACTCGTGATGGAGTCTATAGCATTTACGATTGGAAGATTTTATCTTACAATTTGGATTTTTTTTTAATAGCTTCCTTGTGAGTATCAACACAAATAAATGCCACAGATTATAACTGAACTAGTATATATATTAGTTCAGGGGCCAGCTGAAAGACACCTCCGGGTGCGGGAATTTCTCGCTGCATTGAAGACCTGTAAGTGACCTTTTGCAGTTGTCTGTTCTATGGTCGGATTGTTGTCTCTTTGACACATTCCCCATTTCCATTCTCAATTTTATGATATCAAATGGGAATTGTATACTCCGTATGCAGACACTGTTTGCATTTTGCTTGATAGAAATCGAAAGGTTATAAGAGGGAAGCTGAAATCAATTCTGTTGTCGTAAAGTTTCAACCTACCATCATTTTCAATTTCTAGATATGGACTAAGATTTGAGACTAATTTATATCTGTTGTGTTCGTTATATCAAATAGATAGATGCGTTCAACATATTCATCAAATTTTGAATTATTTAATTTGAGATCATCATCTATAGCGGAACGTATACAACACGTCCTCCGAATGAAGCCATTATGTCATCAATCAAGAAATCAAGCATTTTGATAATGACAGTTTCTTGGAACTGAGAGATATTTTTCAAAAAGCCCAGTTGTCAACACTTCGGTGTTGACACAAATATCAATAATGTGGTCATTTTTATAAATTTTCTGTTTACAAAATTTTGCATTGTTTGCAATAGTAAGGACTTTCTTATCCCAGTCATAAACTACCTTAGCCGTATTTGGCACACCTATTTTGAATTAAGGGTCCTCAATGCTCTTCAATTTTGTACTTGTTTGGCTTTATAACTATTTTGATATGAGCGTCACTGATGAGTCTTATGTAAACGAAACACGCGTCTGACGTACTCAATATAATCCTGGTGCCTTTAATAACTATTTTCACTACTGGATCTATGCCAATACTAGTCCGTTAGTATCACCAGCCCAGTAGTCAACATTTCGGTGTTGACATGAATATCCACTACAAATTGCTCAGAGTCTGAATTGACCAGTTTTTGTGCTCGACCAGAAAAGTTCAGCACACATTTTACTCGACTACTCTTGACATTGTCTCGACTGTACTTAACTGTATTTAAGTGTACTCGACTAGGTCATGTAGGTCTCGACTTTACTTAATTAGTCTGATTCAGTACTTGATGATATTGGTGTAGTCTGACATGGACTTGACCAAGGCTCGACCTGTCTTGACCTGTCTCGACTCAGTCTCAACCAGTCACCACCTGTCTCGACTAGTCTTGACCTTCAAATTTAGTTTTGACTAGTGTAAATTAGCCCATCTAACTGAATTGAATATTGATCTTACAAAATTCAAGCTTATTTGGCAGTTTGATTTATTTCTGTGAAATGAAAGAATTTAATTTTACAATAGGTAAAATAAAAATGATTATATAAATTCAGGTATTCATCTTTAATTTTTTATTAACTCTTTCAAATCAACTTGGATTTTCATCAAACTATGCAGCTTTCTTAGATATATGTTAAGCTTACTGAATCCAAGGTCATTTTGGTTTTTTTTTTGTATCGCTATAAAATTTAAGAAGTAAATTAATCTTGGTGAAAAAAGCTAGGATTTGCAATTCGGACAAAATAGAGATAGTACACTTTAATTTTTTTAAATAACTTTTTCAAATCAACTTGGATTTGCATCAGACTATGCATCTATCTAATATATATATGAACCTTACTGAATCACCGGCATTTTTTGTTTGTTGTATTGCTGTAAAATTCAAGAATTAAATTAATCTTGGTAAAAACAAGCTAGGACATGCAATTCGGACAAAATAGAGAGAGTACACTTTAATTTTTCGAATACCTTTTTCAAATCAACTTGGATCTTCATCAAACTGTGCAGCTATCTTAGATATACATTAAGCTTACTGGATCCCAGGTCATTTTGTTTTTTGTCGTGTTGCTCTAAAATGTAAGAATTCAATAAAATTTGGTAAAAAAAGCTATGATTTACAATTCGAAATTCTTATATAAATATATAAAAAAGGGACGAAACATTGAAAATATTATCAAAATAGTTCTTTTGATTTGTGGTGATTTATAAAGCAATACCTCCTGCTTGGGACAAAACTTATTAAAAAGATCACATCTACCAGAGAGTTTTATATTCTAAATAACATTTATTCAATGCTGCAACATCCTGTAAAAATCTAAATCGGAAGGCTTTTTGAATCACTAGATAATTCATACATGAGTTTAAGAACAGTAGGGCTTTCTTTTTACCTGTAAAACTCACATTTGATTAAAAAATACTGTTACTTCGGAACACTGTATAGTTTGATGAAAATCCAAGTTGATTTGAAAAAGTTATTAAAAGAATTAAAGTGTTTTGTCCCAACTGCAAATTCTAGCTTTTATGACCTAGATGAATTTAATTCTTAAATTTAATAGCAATACAACAAAAAACAAAATGACCTAGGATTCTGTACGCTTAATATATATCTACGATAGCTGCATAGTTTGATGAAAATCCAGATTGATTTGAAAAAGTTATGAAAAAAATTAAAGTGTACTATCTCTATTTTGTCCGAAATTGCAAATCCTAGCTTTTTTTTTACCAAGATTGATTTAATTCTTAAATTTTACAGCAATACAACAAAAAACAAAATGACCTGGGATTCAGTAAGCTTAAGATATATCTAAGATAGCTGCATAGTTTGTGCATAGTTTAATGAAAATCCAAGTTGATTTGAAAAAGTTATTAAAAAAATTAAAGAGTACTATCTCTATTTTGTCCGAACTGCAAATTATAACTTTGAAGAACTAGATTAATTTAATTCTTAAATTTGACAGCAATACAACAAAAAACCAAATGACCTGGAATTCAGTAAGCATAATATATATCTAAGATAGCTGCATAGTTTGATTAAAATCCAATTTATTTTTACCTATTGTAAAATTAAAGTCTTTCATTTAACAGCAATGACATAGATATCAAAAATGCAAAACTAAGGACTGTCTTGTCTCAGGCATAGATTTCCTTATCCGTATTTTGCACAACTTTTGGGAATATTAGATCCTCAATGCTCTTCAACTTTGTACTTGTTTGTCTTTATTAATATTTTGATATGAGCGTCACTGATGAGTCTTATGTAGACGAACACGCGTCTGGTGTTCTTAATTATAATCCTGGTACCTTTGATAACTAATTATCCCTGCCTTGTACAAAACACTTTTATAAAGATAAGTTTTGTAAGTCACAAATCAGGCCCAACTCCTTTAATTTGTCTTTGTTTGAAATGTTTGAAGTGTAGAAAAGTGAAATATTCTAATTTATGTCGTTGTTCCAGCTTGGAATAAATAGAACAACTGGTAATCCTACATATTCTTCAAAATCATTTACCAAGGACGCAAATCACAAATCTGTCCTTCTTTCTTTTGTAATCAACATCAAAGAAAACAAAGAAAATTTACCATCATTATACTGGATACCAAAACTTCACAAACTCTATATAAAGAACGATACATAGCTGGATCGTCAAAATGTTGGACTAAACATATTTTCTAAAGTACTGACTACTATTTTTTCTGCAGTTAAACATATTGTGATGAGATATATTCTAACAGGGGTGGTAACCAGATTTGGATTCTCAAAAATTCGAAAGATCTGCTGCTGCATTATCGATCACAGTCTTTGCAATTTTGCAGCAACATACAGACTTTTGATTTTTCTACGCTTTACTCTACTCCCTGCTCAGTTAAAAGGTCGACTACACCATCTCTTTAAACAGAACTTTTTCTTTAAAAATGGGAATCGTAGATACCAATTTCTTGTTTTGGGTTACAAGAATTCATAATTTGTGAATCTACCATAAATTATACAGAAGATGATATTATCAAAATGCTGGACCTTTTGATCGACAATATATTTGTTGAGTCACGAGAATTAATATTTCAACAGACATTCGGTATTCCAATGGGTACTAATTGTACACCCTTACTAGCCGATTTGCTTTTGTACTCGTATGGAGCAGAATTCATTCAAACCCTTCAAAGAAGATTAACAGAAAATTCACCTTGCGAAATTTTTCAATTTTATTTTCCGATATATTGATGATGTCCTATTATTGACTAACCCTTATTTCAGCTAATACTTACATCTCATATATCCAATTGAACTTGAAATAAGGGATACTACTGATACTAGAAGGACTGCTACATACCTTGATCTTTTCCTCAATATTGACACAGATGGACGACTTCACACGAAAATCTATGATAAACGGGACGATCTCAACTTCCCAATTATCAATTTCCCATTTCTCAGCAGTAATATATTCCCTTTGCCCCTTTGTATGGTGATTACGTGTTTCAATTGATACGTTATTCTCGTGCATGTTCACACTTACGAACATCATATACAGGAGTGTGCTCCAAACACAGAAACTGCTCCAACAAAGTTATGAGGAAGACAGATTAAAAATGACACCATCAAGAATGGGTTGATCCATACGATGTATCGTTGTCCAAACTAACTATTGACATTTTCATTACGTGTTAGATTGTGGTTTGTCATTACGTCGTCTGATCTTTTTATATAACCGACTGTGACTTATTCCCGATTTTGACTTCTTTGCTGAGTGTGAATTCGCATTGCTATAAGACGTGTCACGGTTTTTTCCATCCCAAATTCATTTAATAAGTTTTGATATTATGTTTGCTACTGTCATCGGATTTTTGTAGTTGTTAAACTTGCTTTTTTTCTGTTGTATTCGTGTGTTATGTTAAAGATTATTAATCATCCAGTTCATTTATTAGATAGTTTGGATCAACCAAATTTACACGATATATTTGGTTTACAGTTTGATCAGAAGAAACACCGACATAGCTAGATAATACAATTGTTTATCTAATTACTACTACAATTTAACATTAATTAGTATTGTAATTTTCACTGTTATCAATTAATAGATAAGTCTACTGCTACTATCCTCTATGCTAAAATGAAAGATCGACATCCCAATCTCATTAGATAGAGCTGTTTCTAGCAAACAAAAAAGAATTGTAGATATAAACTTCTTGTTTTTGGTTATAATTATTCTTATTTTGTGAATAAGCAGAGTGCTTCTATTAGACAATACAGTGAAGATGATATTATCAAAATGCTGGACTTTTTAATCGACTATCATTTTTGTAAGGTTTTGAGTTCAACAGACAGTCGGTATTCCATTGGGTACTAATTCGGCAGCCCTTCTGGCTGAATTGTTTTTGTACTTGTACGAAGCAGAATTCATTAAGAACCTAAGAGACAAAAGGAAAAAGCAAGTTGAATTTTATTTTTTTTACATTCAGATGATTTTCTATCACTGAATAACCCGTATTTAAGCCAGTTCTTACATCTCTTTATCCCATTGAACTACTTGCAATTAAGGATACAACTGGTGCAAGAAGACGTGCTTTATAACTTTATCTTTCCCTCAATATTGAAATAGATGGAGGACTTCACACTAAAATCTATGAAAAACGGTTTGGTTTCAAATTTCCAATTATCAGTTTACAATTTCTCAGTCACATACCCTCTGAACCGTTGTAGGGTGATTAGACATCCCAATTGGTACGATTTGCTTGTGTACGTTCACACTAAACTAACGTCATTTACAGGAGTGTGCTCCTTACGCAGAATCTGCTTCAACAGAATGATGAGTAGGAGATAACATTAAAACACTATCACGAGTTAGTTGATAGATACGGTGTGTCTGTGTCTCAACTAACTAATGACATTTTACAACATCTTATATAGTGGTTTAACATCTATGTCGTCTGTCTGATATATACCGAACGTGACCTATATCCAGATATGACTGTTATATCGAGTGTATATTTTATATCTAATATTCATGTATTTATTTTTGATGTTTCTGTTTCTTCCGTTAGATAATGTGTGGTGTCTTGTAGTCAAAATAATTATATATAAAATAGCCTCTCAATATCAGCCTTGTAAAGATATTTGTTGGAACTGGTATTGCAAAATTATTCTATGGAGTTCAAGATAGCATATTCGTTACATGGGTTGTACGTGTGTAACTGTTTGTGATGTCTGTCGTGCGAGATGTTCGTTGTTGTTCCTCAAAACGACCGATTCTTCTTAACGCTTTATTACGGTTCTTCTCTGAAAAATTGATTCGAATATACTAAGACGAGGAAGATAATCAATCACTATTACTTAGCACTTGTTGTCCTCAAAACGACCTTATTTCGATTCTACTTGGTCGTCCTAGCTACGATGAATGCACGACCTAATTCGTGAGGGTAGGACTGACTTGTACCGTCAAAACGGTCATGTTTTGCTACTTTTAGCGTCAGATTTGTGAAATTTTATCGTTATTTGTCAGTTTAATCGCAATTCTACAGAGGCCTAAAAATAAAACGTTACCGTTCTGTTAGGGAAAAAACATGATAAGTTAAAATAAGTTGATTTTTATCGTAATTAGAAAAGTGTACGTTTTATTATAAATTAAGGAATGTATCTCCCTCATGCAAAGCTCTGATTCCTTTCACGGATTTGGCTATACTTTTTGGTCCTTTTGGATTATAGCTCTTCATCTTTTATATACGCTTTGGATTTCAAATATTTTGGCCACGAGCATCACTGAAGAGACATGTATTGTCGAAATGCGCATCTGGTGCAAGAAAATTGATACCGTTAATTTTATCACCATCACTGGGTCGATGCCTCTACTGGTGGACTATTAGTCCCCGAGGGTATCACCAGCCCAGTAGCCAGTACTTCGGTACTGGCAAGGAATACGGATTTTTTTTGTGTTATTAAAATTTGCTGTTACAAAATGATAGAAATTATTATAAATTAAGGAATGTATCTCCCTCATGCAAAGCTCTGATTCCTTTCACGGATTTGGCTATACTTTTTGGATCTTTTGGATTATAGCTCTTCATCTTTTATATAAGCTTTGGATTTCAATTATTTTGGCCACGAGCATCATTGAAGAGACATGTATTGTCGAAATGCGCATCTGGTGCAAGAAAATTGATACCGTTTATTTTATTACTATCACTGGGTCGATGCCTCTGCTGGTGGACTATTAGTCCCCGAGGGTATCACCAGCCCAGTAGCCAGTACTTCGGTACTGGCATGAAAATACGGATTTTTTTTTGTGTTATTAAAATTTGCTGTTACAAAATGATAGAAATTATTATAAATTAAGGAATGTATCTCCTTCATGCAAAGCTCTGATTCCTTTCACGGATTTGGCTATACTTTTTGGACCTTTTGGATTAAAGCTCTTCATCTTTTATATACGCTTTGGATTTCAAATATTTTGGCCACGAGCATCACTGAAGAGACTTGTATTGTCGAAATGCGCATCTGGTGCAAGAAAATTGATATCGTTAATGTTATTACTATCACTGGGTCGATGGCTCTGCTGGTGGACTATTAGTCCCCGAGGGTATAACCAGCCCAGTAGCCAGTACTTCGGTAATGGCATGAAAATACGGATTTTTTTGGTGTTATTAAAACTTGCTGTTACAAAATGATAGAAATTATTATAAATAAAGGAATGTATCTCCGTCATGCAAAGCTCTGATTCCTTTCACGGATTGGCTATACTTTTTGAACCTTTTAAATTATAGCTCTTCATCTTTAATATAAGCTTTAAATTTCAAATATTTTGGCCACGAGCATCCCGGAAGAGACATGTATTGTCGAAATGCGCATCTGGTGCAAGAAAATTGATACCGTTAATTTTATTATTATCGTCATGCATCGAAAAATTACCGTTCACGTCATTTGACAAGATGTATTAGTGTTATTCGTCGTGAAGGTATTCCTTTCCGTTTAGCCCTTTAGTTTTTAAGGGAAACGTATGGAATGTGAGAAATAAAAGATATATATAGAACGAAGGGCGTAGTAACAACGGATTTGAGTCGTAACGGTTCGATCGAAGTAGACTCTTATTGTGATGATAATGCGAAAAGAAATAATTGGGTTGAAGCGTACAGAGATCGCATTACTGTCGCAGCGGAATCGTAGCAGTATCGTATCAGGTTCATAGCAAGGTCGTGGTATGAATGTGAAAACTATGAAATATTGAATATTAAGGCCGACCATTCCACTATCCCATCGCAATCTTTTTAATTTTTAATCTGTAGTGCGATCTTCTTTATCTTGGTTTAGTGTGATGAGGGCTTAGAATTATTTATTATCCAAGATAAATATGCATTATCTTTTTTAGAGTATTTTTAAGGTCTAATTCAACAATCTATTTGACACAAATTAGCAAATTATTTTAACTGAACGTTCTGTTCTGTTGTGTTTTTAAATAACTCATGCATATCAAGTCAGGATTCTTATTAGACACTGAAATGCTAACGGTGTAACGTATGCAATACAGATGCAACAGAACTAGAAGTATTTGTTATTATTCCCGTTTAATCGAATGGTATATTTTTCAAATAAATAAATATATATCTACATATGGATAGTGTGATCTGATATCGAATTGCTTTGATCCTCATGTGTGTAGAATGCAAAAAGTAAATGTCGCTGGAACTTATTTAAACAGTCCTATCGCCCAATAACATTATTATACCAATCATGTTTCAAAAAAAGGACACCAACAATTCTTTGTTGATATTCAAAAACTACAGGGTTTGCTTCATATCTTTTATCGCCATGGACTTGAACGACTTCAAACAAAAAAATAAAGACAAACGTAATGGTTTCAACAATTACAGTCATCTACTTCTTACGTCAAAGCTCTGCTCAATTGTATAATATCTACATATAACAATTCACAAGCTACACTCGTGAATGATTTAAAGACTTTATTAGCAGTGGTATCCGCATTACTAAAAAAATCTTCAAAGATGAAGAATGACTTGAATTGACACTACATACGTTTTACATAAACTATCAGAACTTGATAACGGAATCCTTTTGTTTGCGTCTTAGTAGTCTAAGGATATGTTTTTGCAGTCTTAGATCCAAGAATGGTCGTCACATCTTAAGTTTAACTGATCGTGTCCTATTGTGAAATTTCAACATTCGATTCTTTTTTTCTTTTTTTTTCACTTTAATTAGACTTCTTAAGGGCATACGATACAGTTTTGATCCCGTATTTACAAGTTGATGAAAATTTGCATATCGGCTATTTTTTACCTGATTAAATCAAATATGTAATAAAATATATACCTTCATGTGCTACTGTTTGAGTTAAATGAGGTCGAAATTTGGTATATTTGCTCAAAATTCGGATTTGTGGCAGTATTGTCCTTTTCGAAAGAAAGACATAACTTTTTTGTTTTAAAAGATAAACACAAATTGTTTTTTGTTAAATAATTTGTAATTACTGTATTTTATAAGTATTCTAACAATTTATAAATTTTTTGTTCAGAAATAACTCATATTTATCAAATGGTCATGAATTGAGAAAAAAACGTAATTTTTTGCTGTATATTTATCAAAATTAAAAAAAATGCACTATTTACAGTTTTATAAAATTTGGTCCACATAATCTCCCTGCAAAATGAAACAAAATGTCGGTTTAAAAAATGGGGTTCCATGCACTCGTTTTCAAATCAAATCAGTTTAAATGATAAAAATCAGTCGAAAAATGCATCTTTTCCCAATATGTCACAGTTTGACGTCGCGAAAATAACATTTTACGTTAGCAACGTCATTACCTCCCCTGTAACTGTATCGTATGCCCTTAATCGATTAATGGAAGTAAGAGGTAACATGCTTTTGGTTATATCAAAAAAGGATAATATTTGTATTCTTTAATGACATTTAAATTGCTGCATTTAAACAATTTTGATTACAATCTATGTCAGATCGTTGATAACTTTTATATTTCAGAATGAAGGCGATGTACTATAATGTAGCAGTTGGTGTACTTATCTTTGCGGCGTCTACCGGTGTGGTATTATCATGTCCAAACAATTGTTCCTGTTCAACAAACGGAAACGAACTTACTGTTGATTGTAATAACAAAGGACTGACTATTATTCCAAAAGACTTTCCAAATGAAACAACTTACATGTAATAGTTCTGCCATTGCTTAATCTTGCATGCTAAGTTTTATAAACATTCGATCATACTCATTAAATGGTAACCTTTGCCGTTGAGTCCAGGTTTTATTGACGTTTAAATCATATGTCTTTCTATGCATAATGTCATTGTGTACACAGTCGTGATATCATAGTATGAAAATATGAAGATTTGGTATGATTTCCAATAATACAACTACCTTAAAAGGATTTTATTATTACACGGATAGTAATACGTCATTACTTTAAAAGAAGTTATTAAAAAGACTTGTGATAAGACAGATGATATGTATCATTCAACAATTAAGATAACTGATTACTGAAACAATGATTATAAAGAGGGTGTTCATGGAAAAACCAGGCAGTGGATGGCACATGACATATTTTGTTTTCATTTTTGTTTTCATCTATTTCATATCACAAATTCATTCTTTCTCAAAGTTAAATTTTGTTTTTTTATCAACTGCAACAAATAAAGAGAAAAAAAATATATAGAAAGCACTGAAAATTCATTGAATAGGGGAGATAACTCTTCATTTTGTACAAAATTTTGTTGCATTGAGAGTGAACTTTAAAATCATTTTCTGAGCCATCCACTGTTGATTGAAAAATATCTTTGACACATATATCCTTTGTTTGATATAAACATTGCATTGGAACCAAAAATTTAGTGGGAAAAAAATTATGTTGTGCCACCCATATTATAAGATTTGCCTGATATTTACTTGGACAGCCTTTTAAAAGTATATAAAGAAAGATAATACATTTTAGAACGATGGATTCCAATGGCTTTACCATAATAAAAGATGGAGCATTTGAAAATTTGACATTGTTAGAATCAGTGTATGTATTATATAAAGTTTTTAAGTAGGCTTATATTCGACATGATTCAATTTACAAATGAATAGTTTTCCAAACATATAATGTAGAGTATGGAGCTTTAATACTCATATAGAGTTAACTATAATCAACACTTTCATATTCACATAATAGTGAACGTCTACACAATCTACACCATCCTGTAATGATGAAATTTTTCATCCTTTAGAAACCGTTTTATAACATTGAAGGAAGGCGGAAGTCTCTGTGAATGCAAATGTACAAGTTACATAAAAATAAAGATATGTTGATTGTTTGCCAATGAAACAATTATCCACCAGAGTCCAGATGAAGTGGATGTTAGCAATTATCGGTTAACATACAGCCTTCAATATTGAGATAAAGCAAGATGAGAAAAAAAAACACGATAAAAACAATATCGATATTATAATACTTTATAATAACACTTTATTCCGAACGCAATACAGCTTATAGGATACATATACACAATTTTGCACCAATATAAGAATATTACAATATATATATATAATGTATATATATATACAACTCGTCTAAACATCGATCCAACACTGTTAGATCTGTAAATTTGCTTTCGCAAATTTTTTGTTCTTCCCTCGTTGGGATTCGAAGCATGGGTCTAACATTGTTGTGTTGATGTTTAGACGAGTTGTATATACATAATGTACACAGCCATGTATCACCATCATTGCTGGTGATTCGATGGATAAATCTGTTGTAGAGTTGTCACTGACTCAGACGTACTTATAATTTATATATATATAGAGAGATATTGATCATATTTAGGAGCCCTCAACCTTCCGTTTACCCGAGACAATGGTTTATCTGCACAAACTGTAAAACCCATTACCCATTGCCTTAACTAAGAAAATCCATTAACGCAAAAAGTAAATTAACATAAAAACAATTGACGTAAAGTACCGACATATGAATACTTGCAGTTACTGAAAGCTAGATCAAAACCGATTGCTTCTAATAAATTACTCAATTTCTCCATGACAAGACTATCAATCAGTACTCATTCAACAGATTTAGTGTGAAGATGGTATAAACAGTTGCAGGAATGCATGACCTTGTAAAATGACAAAATATGTTTAGTCATATTTTAAATTAAAATCTTACTTTCAATCAAATCATTCCTCATATTTATATTTTTTTTTAGTTTAACGTTTACTCTCAAATACACATGTATTTCATTCATACACTAGAATTCCATTGTAGATATATTCGAGACACTGACATAACAACAATTGAGCCAGGCGTATTTGTAAATTTTCCAAAACTATCTTTAATGTAAGTATATCAGCTTTAAAAATGAGTATTCAATTAAATAACACATCAACGATTATTTTGTTATCCTTCCCTAGATTCTGCTGATCTGAATATGTATTGTACATCATCAAGTATAAACACGTACGACTGTTTATAGCGTGAACATCACGGGTTTTTTTTTCTAAAAAAAAAGGTTGGAAGAAGACACCAATGGGTCAATAAAAAAGTTACAGTGATTAAAAGTAAATCGACGAAACAAGTTACAGCAGTTCATACACTGCTACACAAAAGATAAAGATTAGACAACAGAAACCGCACCAAACTGAATAATTGATGAAGGATAAGCAGTTCATTATCCATTACTGACAGTTGTTCATCACTATTATAATTTACTTGTTAAATAGCTTTATTGTTGTTGCAATAGAGTTATATTGTAACAACCTTCATTCGGTATTAAACTTTAATACATAATACTAGTCTTATGTACGCCAACTCATGATAATATATGCCTTTGTCTACTATGAAAGTATAAAGAATACAAAACATATAAAAAAAAGTGCAAAGCTACACGACAACGCCGCTGCTGTACCAAAGAACGGGAAAATCGTGTGAGAAAAAAATAGAGATTTATTCAAAAAAATATCTATAGACCAAAATTTAGTGAAACCAACCTTCTGTCGGAAAAAGAATCATTCACATAACCATCTTTCGCAGTCTCCGATTTCCATCCTCCATTCCTCTGAAATTCCGAAATTCCATATTACAAGCTGCAGATGCTCCACCTGCTATCAGACTACGGAGACCAAATGATTTAATGTTCGGCACAAACGGAGTAAAAACTTTAATAAAAAGCTCCCTCATTCTTGTATATGAAAGACGTTTTTTGTCTTTACAGAATGTAAAACTATCCTTGGATTTCGTCAAATTCCGAAATAAATATAAATCACAATCTGTTTGATTATTACTCCATTCCAAATACTTCTCTAAATTCTTTACGGGGCACAACTTATTCCCGGTTCTAGCGATAATTATTCTATCCCCATCTCTGTAAATATCAGTTTTACTTTTCTGTATATATATGGACAAGTGACTCTAAAAATTTAAAACATAACAGGTTTAAAGATTCAAAAATTCGGACACGTAAAAAAACAGAATACGATAACAAGCCGGCAAAAATAGAACGCTGGTTATACAGATTATCTTCACAATAAAAATTATCAAACATATGAAAAAGCATGTCTGGAGTTATGGGCGCTTTCTTCTTTACCAGAACTGATAGCTCCTTCCAGAATATTATTCACTAAATCGGAATCATTAGGAGAAATCTCACTAGTAAATTTGTGTACCCATCTAATACTATAAAAAGCTTGATTGATAGGACTGGGCGTATGATTTTGTTGCACTAAACATCCTAGATATAAAGCCACATGAATTGGTTTGGCCGGTAAAATAAATTCACCAGATATTCCATTCGATAAAGCCCATTTTTTCATCTTAAAAGACCATAATAATAATTTTGAACTGTGTTGCTCGATTTACTCTCCATTAACAAATCCGGAAGTAAGGAAACTTTTTCAATCAATGAAGCAGGTAATTTCAACAGGTGGTTTTTGAAAGCCTGCAAAAACATACGTAAAAATAAAACACATTAATACGTTACATATACAAACAGTTTAACTAAGTACTCATTTTATAATGTTTTAAACACTTCATCTTTCATGAAATAAAAACCATCACCACTGTCATTCAGACTGTCTAGAAAATATGACTTTTATACCACCACCTCTGTATAGCTGAAATAAACTACCACAAACTTAAAAACTTTAACATATTAGTAGCTGATAGGTTCAAAAACCATTTTCAAAGCCAGCACCCTAAACAATAAATCGATATTTCCAAATACTGATTTATTTTCTTTACTGGGGGTATAGTATTTCTTAGTGGGTAGGTCAATACACCCCTTCACCTCTTTAATAAACCCTTCACCAGTGGGAGATAATATCGGCCAATAGCTTGTCGATGTCCATAAAGGCAGAACAATTGTTCCATGTGCCATACATTGCTTCATATAACGAAGTACTTTCGATATCATTTGACACTGGAAATGACTAATTAAATAGGACTTTAATATGTTTATATCAAAAGATATATCTGAACAATTGTTTTTAATTGTAATTACATTCGTTTTAAATAATAAGACGAACTTTAAAATCCAGATATTTACAGAATCAAATATTAGAATTAATTCGAAAAACAATATATAAAAATATAACAAAAGAAAATTATTTTGAAATTTTGCATATCCGCAGAAGTACAATGTATAAACATATTTGATTAAAACGTTTGCTTAACGATAAAATAACATGACATAGCCAGCAGACAACCATCGTAGATTAACGAGATTTAGAAAGAAACGTATCCATCAATGCTATACATTGTTCACAATTATACAGGATGATTTCTGTTCTTCTCTTTCAGATATTTACACAACAACAAAATAAAAGCAATACTACAAGGCACATTTCAAGACCTACCAAGGGTCTCGCAAATGTATGTATACAATCTTCGATATACACCTATTAAAAACCTAACAAGTAGCTAGTTGAAAGTATGGTTGACCAGATTTTGTTCGATAAATTAATAATAGATTATTATTTTGAAAATAAATTAACATTAGTCTAAGCTATAGATAATGAATATTTTATTAAGATATTCCCTTTAATTCGTTCAGGTTTTAATGCGCCCTACGGCTTATTTGTAAAAACAACTCACTAATTATAATCTTGATATACTCTTAAGAAAACATTATTAAGTTACAATAAAAAATATCCCTGCATGAAGCAAGAAATAAATGAATTGTTACGGTGTATAAAAATACAAGTCTCTGTGTTAGTAATTTATCGTATCAACTTTCTTAAAGAAGGATAGTATTATTTCTAATTTTAATAATGACTTTATATCGCGAAAAGCAGATTAATGTTCAAACAATTTTCAAACGACCAATTGAGAATTATAGTTTTCTACTTTTTGTTTGACAATACATTCGTTTAAATTGAGAATCACAACTAAATATTATACCCTTACGAATCCAATAAAATAAATTACGTGGTGGCATTTCCATAGAATATAAGACTGTTTTGTCATTTTGGTCATTCGATGGAGTAAAAGGAATTACAGATAAATATAAAAAGTTTAGAATTGGCTCGAAGAAAACACGAAATTCGGATACATGAACATATTACACAGAGGCAGTATAGTCAGAAAGTTGATTGCGGCCTCTGAGAACTGGAAGAAGAGGAACACAAAAATTTATTATCCATAGCTCATAGGTCAAAGCATGGTTATCTGTACAACGTGCATTTATTTGATTGAAGTAATCTTACACGCTGTACTTCTTTGACTTCATTCTTTTCAAATTGTTTTGACAACTTTGTGGGGATATTCTTTGAACGGTTTAAATCTACCTGTCCAATGGTTTTTTTTTGGGTTTTTTTTTTATCTTTGAAGTTTTTTTTTGTCCTAGGTGTATTTTTTTGACAGTAAATACACGTAAATATTTAATGTACCAATTGTGTACAAGTCATAATTTAGTACATGTAGGCTTTAACGTCTGAATTAAGACATATCAACTTTCTGGTTACATAATTAACTATTATTTTTTCTAATCTGCCTTTCAACTTTTCAAACATTGAGCAGCAGGCTCCCAAAAATTTCCAATAGCTTTTAGTATTTGTTTTAAGGAAGAAAGCCAACATTGAGATCAAGACCGTTTATTTAACAATACTGTCTTACTAAATCAAACACATTAGACAAACAATTCATATACTAACTATATTTTTTAATTTCAAATGACTAACTTTTAGCCGTACACAAACCTTATTCCCCACAAATATTGCCATCGATTAAAACCAAAGATTAAAGAAAGCACGATAAATAATTAAACGATACTAGCATTAAAACAGATCACGGAATCCAAATTATCAGATTGATACAAGTCACAGCAATTACGCTCGATGAAAGATTTCTGCATCAATCGTAAACAACTGACCACTGCTATACATAGAACAAAATATTATTCGTTTATTTCAGAATGTTATCCGATAATCAAATAACTATAATACAAGAAGGAGCGTTTCTTAACCTTCCGTCATTACAAGACATGTATGTATAGTTTGATCTTCAGTCATTATTTAATGTAGGCAAGAGATGATAAGATACGATATTCCAATACATAAAACAGGATTTTCTCATACATTTTGATACAAAAAATATATGATTACGATATTAGAGAAAAGTAACCGTCTTAATTCCATGAATAAATATATTTTTACAATAAAATGTTCATGTGCAAAATACAGATATCATTAGCAAAATCCATGTCGATAATTATATTTTAGCATTAAACAAGGACATGCTTTTCGAACGCTGTTAATGACGTCTCTTACTAAATTTATTGGAGGTTGAATGTGTATTGACTATTATCTTAGCCTGAGTAACACGTTCTTTTTTTCGTTGTTATTGGCTTAGAACTGTGTTTCAGTAACTACGAGTACTCTCAGATCTATACATTGTGTCCTTTTTTATTGCTATATATGAATAAATACCCTCTGATATCCGGTTCGTGTTTTCGTAAGTTGTTTTTTCTCCTTTAAATCGATCTGATTCGTTGAGCATATTTTTTATAGTTCGTTATAATGTTTTGCAATTAAGACGAGGGATTGGTTGAACGTTCACCAAGATGTTTTATCCCGTTACATTCTTTTTTTGCCTGTCCAAAGAGGTGCGTGTAATACAGTTGTTGTAGATTGTTCATGTCTGTCATATTTGTTTTTCGTAAATTATTTGTGGTTTGTTTTGATTGAATTGTTCCATATTTTCTTTATTTCGAGGCCTTTTACAGCCGAGGTTTCCTATATTTCCATATGTCCATTGTATTTGAACTTATGTGAAAATTTGTCTCATTGGCAATCATACCACATCTCCCCATTTTTGTATTATAAATTTCGTGCATCCTACGCGATTTTCTGGATATGATTAACCAGAAACTCTTCATCCCAGACATTTAGATATCCCACCAAAAATTAACATTAAAACATTTTGTTAACAAATGGAATGCTTGAATTAACGAAAAAAGGTTCACATCAATTTATTTCTATTTGCTACAAGTACTAAGTGCATACTTTTTCTCAGGTTGTTAATGACGGAATCGGAATTAAATACATTTATTCTAAAATCAGTTGTTGGCATGACACGGGTTATGTTCTTCTCATATATTTAATGATGGTACTAAACCTCTAACGGGAGGGATCGTGCTTGATATTCATATGATGAAGACATAATCTTTCGATCAGTTTAATTGAGGTCTGGAGCTGGCATGTAAATAACTGCTAGTAGTCTTTTGTTATTAATGAATTATTATTATTTTCTTTATTTTCTTTTATTACCTATTCTTACATCGGACTCGGACTTCTCTTGAACTGAGTATTACTGTGCGTACTGTTGTGCGATTATTTTTTTCTACATTGGCTAGAGCTATTAGGGGAGGGTTGAGATTTCAAAAAACATGTTCAACCCCGTCACATTTTTGCTCCTGTGACCTTTGTTAGTCTTGTATGATTTTTAATTTTAGTTTCTTGTGAATAATCCGGAGTTAAGTATGACGTCCATTATCACTAAACTAGTAAACATATTTGTTAAGGGGCCAGCTGAAGGACCCATCAGGGTGCGGGAGTTTCTCGCTGCATTGAAGACCCATTGGTAGACTTCGGCTGTTGTCTGCTCTATGTTCGGGATGTTTTCTCTTTGACACCTTCCCCATTTCCATTCTCAAATTTATTAATATTGTTATGTCGTTGTTTTCCTGTTAAGATTGAATTTTTTTTCTCGGTTTTAGTTTGTAACCCGGATTTATTTTCTCTCAATCGATTTGACTTTCGAACAGCGGTAAACTACTGTTGCCTTTATTTGTATACAAGTTTAAAAAAAAAAACCTAACTGGGAGTTACCTCAGGTTCCCCAAAAGGTAAGCAGATTAAGCTGCACATGTGTTGCTTGTTTAAGTAAAATCTCTGTGATACGACTTATTATGTAGGTCAGATCCAGGGGAGAGGGACAGCATTCTAGTTTCGCAATTGGAAACTTTAAGTCGCAATCCATAACATAGATATTACATAACGGTTAAAAAAAACTCGTGTTTGCGTCAAGTAAAATGTAATATTTGGACTTTAACTGCTGTTTGTGACATTCCAATGGTTTGTTCCATTTTATCTTCACGTACGCACAGCATTCGATTACGTGTAAAATTCAATTGTTTTTAAATTCATCTTCTGTGTACTCATTTAAACGACACATATTGTGTCAACTTCATAACAATATGAATACACCGGAACGAAGCTTAATTTAGAAAGTGTTAATAAACACATTAATTTTTTAATGACGAATATTGTACAACTTTTTGGAATTTGGGTCCTCAATGCTCTTCAACTTTGTACTTGTTTGGCTTTATAACTATACACCTGGAAAAAAGTATTGCAACACCTGATTTTTTTCATTAGACAAATTTCAAATCTTACGTTTACCATTTTTTTTCTAAAATATGGTTAAATGTTCATAGTTTTCAGACGAATTGGGTCTTTTTAAAGCTTATAGACATATTAAACACTGAAAAATTCAAATTTGATTATACAAAATTTTATTGAAATAAAAACTGAATTTTTTAACCACAAATGCACTGTTTACAACTATTGGTTTACGCGATTCCAATTCCATCGCAAAACTTCGAGTTGATGTCAAACACACCCATTTTGGTTCAATTTGTCAATTTAAACAGAAAATTTCAATAGTTTGTATAACTTCCGTTCACACGGATCACTGCTTCCATCCGCCTTCTCATACCACCACATAACCGTCGTATTTGTTGTTTTGTTAGCTGTTGCCATTCATGGTGCAGTGCATTGTCCAATTCTGCAAGATTTTGCACAGGAGAGATGTCATTTTTTGGCACTTTTTGACCGATGATGTCCCAAATGTGCACTATCGGATTTTAATCGAGGCTACAGGCTGGCCAGGGCAATGTCTCCACTGACTCGTCGTGAAGATAAGCTGTTACAGCCCTCGATCGATGCGGTCGTGCATTATCATCCATAAAAATAGGTCTTGTCTTCAACGGTGATTGCCAGGACCAACTTGCAGTCATAATACACGCATCCCCACACCATAACGGAGCCACCACCGAAAGCGACTGTCTCAACAATGTTCCTTTCGGCATATGCCGTTTTTCTGTCATCCGTGACATGCAACAAAAATCTGCTTTCATCGGTTCAATGCACCTTTCTCCAAGATACCAAATTCCAGCGTCGACGAGCTAGCTAGACATCTGCTTTCGTCGGTCCAATGCACCTTCTCCAAGATGCCAAATTCCAGCGACGACGAGCACGACACCACCGTAATCGGTCAGCTTTGTGTCTAGGCTTTTCACGGGCCTTCGGGAACGGTATCCTGTCCTTTTGAGTCAATTTCTCAAAGTTCGAGGAGAGTGCACGATGTGGAAACCATTATCTTTTCAATACTGTACTATTAATGAAGGGGTTTCTTCGAATAACTCGGCTTAGAGCTCTGTTTTCACGATCGGAAGGTCTTTCACAGAATTGGTATTTTGATGTTTACTTACAATACTGCAGATGGTTGAATGGTGGTGGCCTACGCGTCGGGCAATCTGCCTTAACGACACGACAGCTTCTCGCACGGCAATAATTTGCCATCTTACATCAGTAAAAAGTTGAGGAGGACCCATTTCATCAACTGTTAATAAGTTTTTCACAAACAAGCTAACATACGTCACACATTTTGACTCATACCTTAAACTTGACTTTTGAAAGTTTTAAGTGACGACCACGCAAGGACAGCTCATGGGGAAATGTATGGATGAAAAACAATTAATTTAAGGTCAATAAGTAGGAAAGGTGTACTCTATCAGATAAATAAAAAATGAAAATGAAAAAATTTAAATTTCACTTTTTTATTTTATTTTATTTTTGTGTTGCAATACTTTTTTTCATGTGTATATTTTGATCTGAGCGTCACTGATAAGTCTTATGTAGACGAAACGCGCGTCTGGTGTAATAAATTGTAATCTTGGTACATTTGATATTTATTTTCTGAACTTCGACGTGACAACATTCATGAACATATATATTCAAACGATCAAATTCAGCATATATTATGTTATATATAATAGTATTATATAATAGTATGTTACATGTATTACTTTCTGCTTCACAGATTTATGAATAACAACAATTTATCAATTATTGAGGATAACGCATTTCAAAATCTGACTAGATTGAGGTATTTGTAAGTATATCAGTAAACACAGGTGTAATCCGAGCTTCAGCGATCTATTACTACTGTTTCGAATAGAATACAAAATCAACTAATATCTTAATACACTAAACAGTTGTTCCCTTTATCCTTCAACTATGTTTGAGCATTGTTTTTGAATAAAAACGCATAAAAACTCACGTTTATTGCATTTCGTTTCGATTTGAAATATATTAGTTTTGCTTATATTACCTTTGAGGACCGCGTAGTAATATGAACATATATATCTAGATTCAAACTGACGTGCAAAGTTAACACCCGGCCACCGAAAGCTTCATTTTTTGAAGCCCAGGTGGTCGTGTGGTCTGGCGCGCCGGTTGTAGTGCAGGCGATTTGGTGTCACGATATCTCTGTAGCATGGGTTTGAATCCCGGCGAGGGAAGAACAAATAATTAGCGAAAGCAAATTTACAGATCTACCATTGTTGGGTTGATGTTTAGACGGGTTGTATATATATAATGTACACAGCCATGTATCACCATCATTGCTGGTGATCCGATGGATAAATCTGTTGTAGAGTTGTCACTGACTCAGACGTACTTTTAAATATAATTATTTTCTGTGACTGTATCTTGCATTAATTTGTAGTATCCTTTACTATAGACAATGAGCTGATCTGTAACAATAACATCTCCATGCCTTATATATCATGTATATCATGTACTGTAGTACGACGCTAGATTAAAACTGACGAGGAAAGGTAACACACCGCCACCGAAAGCTTTATTTTTGAAGCCCAGGTGGTCGTGTGGTCTAGCATCCTACAGTGCAGGCGATTTGGTGACACGATATCTCAGTAGCATGGGTTCGAATCCCGGGGAGGGATATATATATATATATATATATATATATCAATTGAGGATTGATACACCGAAGGAATCTTGATCATCAATGATACATCACTAAAAAAGGATAGTTATTTCTTTTTAAACAACTATTTCGACACTAAAAAGATAACAAAATAGTGACCGATTTAAGACCAAAGTGTATGAATTCAGAATTTTTTACTGATCGTGATATGTGTGTTATACATGCACACATTCAAGTAAGTGGGCGAAGCTTTACAGCAATCATATTGTTAATGTATGATAAGATGTATAATAAGACACCCAATTTCGGGATACAGGTAAGATATCCCCGGATTAGTATATATCTAGGATTTTGATTGGTTAACGCACGTCGATACAAAACCCATAGCCCCTGGGTGTTGCTAACCCATATCCCCGGACGTTGGTAACCATTATCCCGGGGAACTTCACGCAAATTTTCCTTAGTTCCATGATTGCTCCTTGTGAAATATTGAATTCTGTAGATTATCCATGATGTTTGCAATTAAATATTTAATTAATTAACGATTTTTTCTTATTATACCGATCATTTACACTCATTTCATTAAATGCAGCACTTGACTGTCACATTTTCAAGGAATGGGACTACTGACCTAGCTATGAGTAAGATATCTTTTTACATTTCTATAAGACCTCGTTGAAATACATGAATAATGTTGTATGACTGATGAGTACTCTCTTCGTTTTATTACTTTTGATCATAACTGTCAACACAATTTTTAAACTGTGCACCTGAAAAGAAGTATACAAGAAACCCAATATGAATGTGTAATAAGAAATATGGAAAACTTAACCAGAACCATGACTAAAGGAAAAAGGATGATCATATATGCATCAGTTCACAAATAGCTACACTGGAAAATCTGAACAGCACCGATGAAGGGTTAATGTTATATCATATATCCGCAGGGAAACTTAACAGATGACACTCGTCAAAACTTTGTCTAGGTCTAATTTGGTTAAGCGTCAAGACGAAGACAAGGTATCATGAAATTATTCCATTAATCAAAAAAGCCTTAGCATTCCTCATCAAAGCTATATATAAATCATTGTATTCATCGCAGTGATTTATGGCCTGGTTTTGGTTGCAAACATCTTTCATTTAAATGGTATTTTTTTTTATTCAAATGGTATTATTTGTCATTCAAATGCAATATTTTGTATTCAATTGGTTTAACTTGTCATTCAAATGAAATATTTTTATTCAATTGGTATAACATTTCATTTAAATGCAATAATTGTTATTCAATATATATTCGTCGGAATATCGCCCCTCTAATTAAATTTTTCGTTCGTACCGTACGAGTTTGTGCGAGTTCGTGCAATAGCTGTTAATGACAATAATGGCCAGGTCGTGCAAAAAATGCGAGTGATAAGTGATCATAATTATTTTGACACCTGTTCATGGATAGACACAGATACCTGCGTGCATGGCAAAAACGCCTCCAATGAAAACCCTTTCTGGAGAAACTCGCCTACAGTATACACATTGAAATTTAAAAAAATACATATATACCCCATCCCCCTTCCCCTATATGTCAAGATATAGGTAATCATGACTTTCTCTGATGTTAAAATATCATTTTTTTTACTTTTCTTGATCCTCAGAGACGTTACAGAAAGGCACACATAAAAAAGAATAAAAAGCCTTCCAGAACGTTATAATTATTTGGACTAAGCCCCCTCTATTTTGCTCCATGTAGAAAAAAAATCACATAATTACGACAGCAGAACCAGAGACACACAAGAAGAGACCTGAGCTGTTGTACTCCGGAACTAATCCTATAAAAAGAAACAGTTACTAAATCATGTTACAACAATAGTCTTATGATATAGGACGTACACTCTATATTAAGGAGAAAACTTCAAACTTCGGACTATCTATAACATGTGCTCTCTTGTCTTATGCCGCATATCATTTTATATTGCTGCTAAGTTTTTTGTTCTGTTCCCATCTCCGAATCCCTTAAATATGATTTTTTTTCAAGCCCCACAGTAGTTCAATAATTACTATATGTCTTTGCATAAATAAGCATGCAGGGCATATTTCAAAACATATTTTTTCATCAGGACTTTTTAATGAATTACTTTTCAATACTGCATTGGGAAAATGAGAGGGGGTATACAAGTAACTTTTTTTATATAAACAGTATATAATATAATTAGAAACACATTTCTAAGTATTTGTATCCAACAAATTGAAGGATTGTACGTTTAATTACTATCTAGACCCGTACACAATGTATATAATAAGATACATTTCACAGGGGTTGACCAAGAACCTCGGTGTCTAGGGGGAGGGGTTCAAATTTAGATATTTGTATAGAGATGTATATATATATATATATATATATATATAGAGCCCAGGTGGTCGTGTGGTCTAGCGGGACGGCTGCAGGGCAGGCGATTTGGTGTCACGATATCACGAAAGCAAATTTACAGATCTAACATTGTTGGGTTGATGTTTAGACGAGTTGTATATATATATATATATATATATAAGAGAGGGATGAAAAACTTAATGAGAGGGATGAAAAACAGTTCCACCCAAAACCAAAGGAATAATTCATGAATTTCATTCTCTTTAACTAAAACAACTATTTGTTTAGATTTAAAAATTGTTATGTACAATAAACGGCAAAAATATCTTGTATATACCCCATCAATCAATATTTTAAACTTTTACACAAAAACATCAAGCTACAAAGATATTTTTTTGTCATGCATCCGATTTCACCTAGATAGATGCACACGCCCGATGAAGCTAATTTGTTTAGCGAAATATTGCGTGAATAATATATAAAATATAACAACTAATTTTATAACACTCATTAGTGTGTTAAAGTTACATTCTTAGACACTTATATAATTTAATTTAGTAACTGCATCAGTTTATTTACAAACTGATCCACACCTAGATAGATTGAATGTTGATTGTTGCTATTTTTAGACACTATAAGCGAGTATTGGCAGTAAATGTTATGGTGTGTGTGTGTGTGAGAGGGGAGGGAGGGAGGGGTTCAGATCAAAGATCGTTTCTATGATTCTATATATTTTAGTTTTTACCATTTCAATCTGTTCTTTATCCTTTGATCTCTATTATATTTGTCCTAAACATGCGTGAAATATTTGCCACTGGACATTAGGCAACCTAAAACAATCTACGTTTTCTTTGTATTTTAATATTTCTTTATTATGTTATCTATAAATTTGGTCCCGCCCCTTACCTATTTTTTACACATTTTTCTTACTTTGTAAACCCAATTCCTGTCCTGATAAATGGTAACTCATGCATAGCATCACATATTGTTGTTAAAACAAGAAACATATTCATATTGTAATAATTTATTGTATGCTTGGACTTATAGATAGATATCATGAGTCCTAGATCATGTAATAAAGTAGGTCTTATAAAAATACAATAGCATGTTAATGATGATTTTATTTATGTATTTATATTTGACAATGTCAATATTTTTGGGTAAAAAGGGTAGGGGCAAGGCGTTTTTACAACATATTAATGAGGCAAGTTTTTTTTTTTTTTTTGTTCTTCGGTAGTGAGCCAGAAGAAGTCTATTTCTGTTTTTTTTTTTAATTGGGAAGATCTTCTGGCTCTTTTTCACCTCTTCGTTTTTGATAAGTTGTTTAGACGGCAGAGGCACATAACAAACATTTGGTGTCTTTTAATCTTAATGACATGAATAAATTAATGAATGCAGATATATTAGAATGTGAGCTGTTTTATAAACTTTTTTTAATGGTATGACAGCCTTAGTAGGACAATCCTGTAGGACAAAAAGCTGGATAAATATAAGAACTACAACGTCGGACAATAATAGTTAAGGAACGATTATTTGATATTGTAGGGAAGGGATTTTGATTTAATTGGTGTTTAACCCTACTTTCAACACTATTGGGCTATTCTGTGGTGGTAGATGAAGGATGAGGAAGGGAAGAGAGGGCATTTTTATTTTAATCTGTCATGCCTATTTTTCAGCTGTTACCAGGCAACCATATTCATATGAAATCCTCCTGTCCACCATCCCAACAAATTAATAAATAAAAAATGGTTTTCCACTCATTAAAAACACAAGTTTAAATTGATTGATTTTTTGTTGCTGAATTTTAACGCCCTGTGACAAATATGTCATGCTTAATCAGGAAAACACAAGTTTAGAAGTCAGATATGTAATATTAAAACGAAGGGATGGGAATGATTGCTAATAAAGGCAACTACTCACCGAAGTTCTAATATATGGTGGATGTAATAAACTGTAGCCAATCGTAAGGCCTTCAACATAACAAAAACCTGATACTGTAAAGTCGTTTATAAAAGACTCGACATGAAAAGTGGGAACAATTCAAACGAAAAAACTAACGGCTTAATTATACATAACAAAAAAATAATTTACAAAATAACAAATATGAGTCGACACATGAATCAACGACAACCAATTAATTACAGGTTCCTGACCTGGGACACCAAAAAAAAGAATATGGCATGTTCGCTATAAAAAAGAAGATGTGGTATGATTGCAAATAATTGCAAAAAAACAGGAGACAAAGTTACACAAATATCAACAGCCATAAGTCACAGTACGGCCTTCGACAATAAGCAAAGAATACACTGCATAGTCTGCTATAAAAGACCCCGAAATCATAAAACAATTCAAACGAGAAAACTAACGGCCAAATTGATTTACAAAAAAATGAACGAAACACAAATATGTATAACACAGCAACAAACGGCAACCACTGAATTACAGGGTTCTGAATTGGGACAAGCACATACATACAGAATGTGGCGGGGTTAACATGTTAGCGGGATCTCAATCCCCCCACCTGGGACAGTGATCTAACAGTACAACAACTTGTTTGTGAGCACTCAACCCATCCCGAAGCTGGGACAGTGGTACATGTAACAGTCACTACAAACTCCTCAGAGTCTGAATTGACCAGTTTTTGTGCTCGACCAGTAAAATCGAGCACACATTTTACTCGACTAGTCTCGACATTGTCTCGACTGTACTTAACTGTACTTAAGTGTACTCGACTAGGTCTCGACTTTACTTAATTAGTCTGATTCAGTACTTGATGATCTTTGTGTAGTCTGAAATGGTCTTGACCAAGGCTCGACCTGTCTCGACCTGTCTTGACTAGTCTCGACTAGTCTCGACCTGTCTCGACTAGTCTTGACCTTCAAATTTAGTTTTGACTGGTGTAAATCAGCCCATCTAACTAAATTAAATATTGATCTTACAAAATTCAAGCTTATTAGGTAGTTTGATATATTGCTGTGAAATGAAAGAATTTAATTTTACAATATGTACAAAAAAAATTATTATAGAAAAATTCAGATAGGCATCTTTAATTTTTTTTATAACTTTTTCAAATCAACTTGGATTTTCATCAAACTATGCAGATATCTTAGATATATATCAAGCTTACTGAATCCTATTTCATTTAGTTTTTTGTTGTATTGCTGTAAAATTTAAGAATTAAAGTAATTTTGGTATAAAAAGCTAGTATTTGCAATTCGGACAAAATAGAGATAGTACACTTTAATTTTTTTAATAACTTTTTCAAATCAACTTGGATTTTCATCAAACTATGCAGATTTCTTACATATATATCAAGCTTACTGAATCCCATTTCATTTAGTTTTTTGTTGTATTGCTGTAAAATTTAAGAATTACAGAATTTTAAAGTAATCTTGGTATAAAAAGCTAAAATTTGCAATTCGAACAAAATACTCACTGAGATAGTACACTTTAATTTTTTTAATAACTTTTTCAAATCAACTTGGATTTTCATCAAACTATGCAGCTATCTTACATATATATCAAGCTTACTGAATCCCATTTCATTTAGTTTTTTGTTGTATTGCTGTAAAATATAAGAATTAAAGTAATCTTGGTATAAAAAACTAGGATTTGCAATTCGGACAAAATAGAGATAGTACACTTTAATTTTTTTAATAACTTTTTCAAATCAACTTGGATTTGCATCAAACTATGTAGCTATCTTACATATATATCAAGCTTACTGAATCCCATTTCATTTAATTTTTTGTTGTATTGCTGTAAAATTTAAGAATTAAAGTAATCTTGGTATAAAAAGCTAGAATTTGCAATTTGGACAAAATACTCACTGAGATAGTACACTTTAATTTTTTTAATAACTTTTTCAAATCAACTTTGATTTGCATCAAACTATGCAGCTATCTTACATATATATCAAGCTTACTGAATCCCATTTCATTTAGTTTTTTGTTGAATTGCTGTAAAATTTAAGAATTAAAGTAATCTTGGTATAAAAAGCTAGAATTTGCAATTCGAACAAAATTCTCTCTGAGATAGTACACTTTAATTTTTTTAATAACTTTTTCAAATCAACTTGGATTTTCATCAAACTATGCAGCTATCTTACATATATATCAAGCTTACTGAATCCCATTTCATTTAGTTTTTTGTTGTATTGCTGTAAAATTTAAGAATTAAAGTAATCTTGGTATAAAAAGTTCGAATTTGCAATTCGGACAAAATACTCACTGAGATAGTACACTTTAATTTTTTTAATAACTTTTTCAAATCAACTTGGATTTTCATCAAACTATGCAGCTATCTTACATATAAATCAAGCTTACTGAATCCCATTTCATTTAGTTTTTTCTTGAATTGCTGTAAAATTTAAGAATTAAAGTAATCTTGGTATAAAAAGCTAGGATTTGCAATTCGGACAAAATACTCACTGAGATAGTACACTTAAATTTTTTAATACTTTTTCAAATCAACTTGGATTTGCATCAAACTATGCAGTTATCTTACATATATATCAAGCTTACTGAATCCCATTTCATTTAGTTTTTTGTTGTATTGCTGTAAAATTTAAGAATTAAATTAATTAATTAATCTTGGTAAAAAAAACTAGAATTTGCAGTTCGAACAAAATAGAGATAGTACACTTTAAGCTTTTTAATAACTTTTTCAAATCAACTTGAATTTATTAAAACTATATAGCTACCTTGGTGATCTTACTAAATCCCAGGTTGTTATTGTTTTAAAATATTTTTTTGTCAAATTTAATGACATGACACTATACATGATTTAATTACATCAGTACACGTGAGTTTTACAGGTAAAAAGAAAGCCCTACTTTTCTTAAACTCGTGTATTACTTATCTAGTGAATTAAAAGCCCTGCGATTTAGATTTAACAGGATGTTGCAACTTTGAATAAATGTTATTTAGAATTTAAAACTCTCTGGTAGATGTGATCTTTTTAATAAGTTTGCCCCAAGCAGAAGGTATTGCTTTATAAATCACCACAAATCAGAAGAACTATTTTAATAACTTCTAATGTTTCATCCCTTCTTGATATATTTATATAGTGTATATCAAAAGGAATAAAACATTAAAGGAATTATATTGATATTTTATATATACTTTTTCCCAAATTATGAGAAAAAATATATTTTTTAATATCGTAGCTTTTTGACCTAGGTTTATTAAATTCTTAAATTTGACAGAAATACACCAAACAAAATAACAACCTATGATTCAGTAAGATCAATATATTACAAAGATATTTGTAGAGTTTGATGAAAATCTAAGTTGATTTGAAAAAGTTATGAAAAAAATTAAAGTGTACCATCTCTATTTTGTCAAAACTGCAAATCCTAGCTTTTTTTACCTAGATTAAATTAATTCTTAAATTTGACAGCAATACAACAAACTTTATAACAACCTGGGATTCAGTAAGAAGAATACATCACCAAGGTAGCTATAAAGTTTCAATAAAATCCAAGTTGAATTTAAAAAGTTATAAAAAAAATTAAAGTGTACTATCTCTATTTTGTTCGAACTGCAAATTCTAGCTTTTTTGACCTAGATTAATTTAATTCTTATATTTGACAGCAATACAACAAAAAACAAAATGACCTGGGATTTAGTAAGCTTAGTATACATTTAAGATAGCTGCATAGTTTGATGAAAATCCAAGTTGATTTGAAAAAGTTATTAAAAAAATTAAAGTGTACTATCTCTATTTTGTCCGAATTGCAAATTCTAGCTTTTTATACCAAGATTACTTTAATTCTTAAATTTTACAGCAATACAACAAAAAACTAAATGAAATTGGATTCAGTAAGCTTGATATATATGTAAGATAGTTGCATAGTTTGATGAAAATCCAAGTTGATTTGAAAAAGTTATTAAAAAAATTAAAGTGTACTATCTCTATTTTGTCCGAATTGCAAATCCTAGCTTTTTTTTACCAAAATTACTTTAATTCTTAAATTTTACAGCAATACAACAAAAAACTAAATGAAATGGGATTCAGTAAGCTTGATATATATCTAAGATATCTGCATAGTTTGATGAAAATCCAAGTTGATTTGAAAAAGTTATAAAAAAAATTAAAGATGCCTATCTGAATTTTTATATAATAATAATTTTTTTTACATATTGTAAAATTAAATTCTTTCATTTCACAGCAATAAATCAAACTACCTAATAAGCTTGAATTTTGTAAGATCAATATTTAATTTAGTTAGATGGGCTGATTTACACCAGTCAAAACTAAATTTGAAGGTCAAGACTAGTCGAGACAGGTTGAGACTGGTTGAGACTGAGTCGAGACTAGTCGAGACAGGTCGAGATAGGTCGAGCCTTGGTCAAGACCATTTCAGACTACACAAAGATCATCAAGTACTGAATCAGACTAATTAAGTAAAGTCGAGACCTAGTCGAGTACACTTAAGTACAGTTAAGTACAGTCGAGACAATGTCGAGATTAGTCGAGTAAAATGTGTGCTCGATTTTACTGGTCGAGCACAAAAACTGGTCAATTCAGACTCTGAGGAGTTTGTAGTGAGTCCAATGAAATAACACACTGCACTTAAAATACTCAAACTCAAAATATCGGTACGAGACACACACAAAAAACTAACATTTCGACAATAGACTCAAAGCACCGAAATTAGCGTATTAGCAAATATTTAAAGTTTGTTCAATGCTAATAACAGCTAGTGTTGAAATAAATCTTGTTTTCCAAGACTGAAGTCTCACACAACGCGCGGCAAATTATTTATTAAAAAATAAAACAGTCTGAGAAACGTCTGGTGTACGTTGTATATATATATATTAAAAGATGTGGTATGAGTGGTTATGCGACAATTCTCCATCAAAGTCATAATGTGTAAATGTAAACATTTATAAGTCAAGGTACTGTCTTCAACACGGAGCCTTGGCTTAAACCGAGCGGCAAGCTTTAAAGGGCTCCACAAAAAATTACTACTGTAAAACCATTCAAACGTGAAAACAAACGGTGTTTAATCTATTTAAAAAGTCGATTATACATGCATATAGATTCATAGACAATGAAAGTTTTGAAAAGTGGTGGTCTGAATGTTTTGACCATCGAAATTTTGCAATACAAATAATAGTTAGGACCAGAAGATTTTAAGGTTGCATTTCTGTAAATATTGACAATGCAATTTCCCATAAGAACTCCTTTTACGGCTAAAACTGTCCCACTTTTACTATGAAGTTTTGAAAACAATCTTATCCTAGAATTGAAAGTTCACATGTACCACAATTTTTTTCAAAGGTCAAAATATAGGGCTGTGCGGCATATTTTCAACGTTTATATGCTCTGAACTTCTCTAAGTTTAAACTAACACTAATTTTCGTAACTACCCCTACCTCGAATGAAAGGTTACCACAGATTTTAATGTAAACAATAGGCACATGTTTATTTACTGGTAACATTCCCATGTTATGTCAAAGGGGAGAAATCCAAACAAAGACGTTTGACGTCAAAGAATTTCCCATTATGCAATATTGCATGTAAATACAAAAAAAAATACTTTACCAATTGAATAAAAAATATTGCATTAAAATGACAAGTCATACCAATTGAATACAAAATATGGCATTAAAATGACAAGTTATACCAATTGAATACAAAATATTGCATTTGAAGGACAAATCAAACCTTTTAAATAAAAAATATTGCATTTAGTTCAAAAAAATATATACCATTTTTAATTAGAAAAAACAATTATACCATTCAAATAAAAAAAATTCCATTAAGATTAAGAAATATACTAACCAAATAAGAAAATATTGCATTTTAATGAAAAATATCATGTGTTTGCAACCAATAATATGCCATAGTGATCTCCAAAATCAAATAATAATTATATAAATACTAGTTTTCAATTTCTTGAGTATCTTTATGCCCTGATGTAAGCGATCAGAATTATTATGAATAAACTGTTTAACAACCAAAAACAAACGTTTTAACGTATTTTTTAAAACGGATGATGGGCCTTATATAATTATGCGATATTTTTCACCTACTGTACATGTATTTAGTAGTTAAATTATAAAGTTGACCAAAAGTCATTGCAAATACACCCAAATCTTACAGCATTAACCGAGTCAAACGAACGTGAACATTCACTAAAACCATTTTGGGAATAGACCAAGCTTATTCGGTGCACATGTTTATTTACTGGTAACATTCCCAAGTTATGTCTCTGTGAGATGGAACACACAGAGCATAACTGGGAACCAGTATGTAAACAAAAGTAATTTTCTATGAATATTCAAGATCTCCTTAAAGAGGCGTGTTTTGAGAAACAGCTGTTTTTACAAAGTGCAACCTTAACAGGCAGTGCAGGTCTCACACAAACGCCAGATTTAGTTAAAGGCGCGATATTCAGACGCGTATTTTAATTCTTGGTCACTCATGTATAGAACGAAAGGGGAGAAATCCAAACAAAGACGTTTGACGTCAAAGAATTTCCCATTATGCAATTACTGCATGTAAATACACAAAAAAAATACTTTACAAATTGAATAAAAAATATTGCATTAAAATGACAAGTTATACCAATTGAATACAAAATATGGCATTAAAATGACAAGTTATACCAATTGAATACAAAATATTGCATTTGAAGGACAAATCAAACCTTTTAAATAAAAAATATTGCATTTAGTTCAAAAAAATATATACCATTTTTAATTAGAAAAAACAATTATACCATTCAAATAAAAAAAATTCCATTAAGATTAAGAAATATACTAACCAAATAAGAAAATATTGCATTTTAATGAAAAATATCATGTGTTTGCAACCAATAATATGCCATAGTGATCTCCAAAATCAAATAATAATGATATAAATACTATTCAATTTCTTGAGTATCTTTATGCCCTGATGTAAGCGATCAGAATTATTATGAATAAACTGTTTAACAACCAAAAACAAACGTTTTAACGTATTTTTAAAACGGATGATGGGCCTTATATAATTATGCGATATTTTTCACCTACTGTACATGTATTTAGTAGTTAAATTATAAAGTTGACCAAAAGTCATTGCAAATACACCCAAATCTTACAGCATTAACCGAGTCAAACGAACGTGAACATTCACTAAAACCATTTTGGGAATAGACCAAGCTAATTCCGTACACATGTTTATTTACTGGTTACATTCCCAAGTTATGTCTCTGTGAGATGGAACACACAGAGCATAACTGGGAACCAGTATGTAAACAAAAGTAATTTTCTATGAATATTCAAGATCTCCTTAAAGAGGCGTGTTTTGAGAAACAGCTGTTTTTACAAAGTGCAACCTTAACAGGCAGTGCAGGTCTCACACAAACGCCAGATTTAGTTAAAGGCGCGATATTCAGACGCGTATTTTAATTCTTGGTCACTCATGTATAGAACGAATGGGGAGAAATCCAAACAAAGACGTTTGACGTCAAAGAATTTCCCATTATGCAATTATTGCATGTAAATACAAAAAAAAATACTTTACCAATTGAATAAAAAATATTGCATTAAAATGACAAGTTGTACCAATTGAATACAAAATATGGCATTAAAATGACAAGTTATACCAATTGAATACAAAATATTGCATTTGAATGGCAAATTAAACCATTTAAATAAAAATATTGCATTTAAATTCAAAAAAATATATACCATTTTTAATTAGAAAAAAATTTATACCATTCAAATAAAAAAAAATTCATTAAGATTAAGAAATATACTAACCAAATAAGAAAATATTGCATTTCAATGAAAAATATCATGTGTTTGCAACCAATAATATGCCATAGTGATCTCCAAAATCAAATTATAATGATATAAATACAAGTTTTCAATTTCTTGAGTATCTTTATGCCCTGATGTAAGCGATAAGAATTATTATGAATAAACTGTTTAACAACCAAAAACAAACGTTTTAACGTATTTTTTTTAAACGGATAATGGGCTATATAGAATTATGCGATATTTTCCACCTACTGTACATGTATGTAGTAGTTAAATTTAAAAGTTGACCAAACGTCATTGCAAATACACTCAAATCTTACAGCATTAACCGAGTCAAACGAACGTGAACATTCACTAAAACCATTTTGGGAATAGACCAAGCTAATTCGGTACACATGTTTATTTACTGGTAACATTCCCAAGTTATGTCTCTGTGAGATGGAACACACAGAGCATAACTGGGAACCAGTATGTAAACAAAAGTAATTTTCTATGAATATTCAAGATCTCCTTAAAGAGGCGTGTTTTGAGAAACAGCTGTTTTTACAAAGTGCAACCTTAACAGGCAGTGCAGGTCTCACACAAACGCCAGATTTAGTTAAAGGCGCGATATTCAGACGCGTATTTTAATTCTTGGTCACTCATGTATAGAACGAAAGGGGAGAAATCCAAACAAAGACGTTTGACGTCAAAGAATTTCCCATTATGCAATTATTGCATGTAAATACAAAAAAAAAATACTTTACCAATTGAATAAAAAATATTGCATTAAAATGACAAGTTATACCAATTGAATACAAAATATGGCATTAAAATGACAAGTTATACCAATTGAATACAAAATATTGCATTTGAAGGACAAATCAAACCATTTAAATAAAAAATATTGCATTTGGTTCAAAAAAATATATACCATTTTTAATTAGAAAAAACAATTATACCATTCATTAAAAAAAATCCATTAAGATTAAGAAATATACTAACCAAATAAGAAAATATTGCATTTTAATGAAAAATATCATAAGTTTTCAACCAAAAATATGCCATAGTGATCTCCAAAATCAAATAATAATGATATAAATACTAGTTTTCAATTTCTTGAGTATCTTTATGCCCTGATGTAAGCGATCAGAATTATTATGAATAAACTGTTTAACAACCAAAAACAAACGTTTTAACGTATTTTCTTAAACGGATGATGGGCCATATATAATTATGCGATATTTTTCACATACTGTACATGTATTTAGTAGTTAAATTATAAAGTTGATCAAAGGTCATTGCAAATACACTCAAATCTTACAGCATTAACCGAGTCAAACGAACGTGAACATTCACTAAAACCATTTTGGGAATAGACCGAGCTAATTCGGTGCACATGTCTATTTACTGGTAACATTCCCAAGTTATGTCTCTGTGAGATGGAACACAGAGAGCATAACTTGGAACCAGTATGTAAACAAAAGTAATTTTCTATGAATGTTCAAGATCTCCCTAAAAGAGGCGTGTTTTGAGAAACAGCTGTTTTTACAAAGTGCAACCTTAACAGGCAGTGCAGGTCTCACACAAACGCCAGATTTAGTAAGAGGTGCGATATTCTGATACGCTTTTTTTAGTTCTTGTTCACTCATGTATAGAAAGAAAGGGGAGAAATCCAAACAAAGACGTTTGACATCAAAGAATTTCCCATTATGCAATTATTGCATGTAAATACAGAAACAATACTTTACCAATTGAATAAAAAGTATTGCATTAAAATGACAAGTTATACTAATTGAATACAAAATATTGCATTTGAATGACAAACTAAACCATACAAAAATAAAATATTGCACTCAAATTAAAAAAAAAATATATACCATTTTTAATTAATAAAAAAAATTATACCATTCAAATAAAAAAATCCATTAAGATTAAGAAATATACTGACTAAATAAGAAAATATTGCGTTTCAATGAAAAATATCATGTGTTTGCAACCAATAATATGCCATAGTGATCTCCAAAATGAAATTATAATGATATAAATACTAGTTTTCAATTTCTTGAGTATCTTTATGCCCTGATGTAAGTGATCAGAATTATTATGAATAAACTGTTTAACAATCAAAAACAAACGTTTTAACGTATTTTTTGAAACGGATGAAGGGCCATATAGAATTATGCGATATTTTCCACATACTGTACATGTATCTAGTAGTTAAATTTAAAAGTTGACCAAACGTCATTGCAAAAACACCCAAATCTTACAGCATTAACCGAGTCAAACGAACGTGAACATTCACTAAAACCATTTTGGGAATAGACCAAGCTAATTCCGTACACTCAAGTTGCTCTAATGAATTCCTCTTCTTATGTATGGTATTAAGTATAAACTACTCTGTGAATAAAAAAAATCACTAATGACGAATTATTTATTGTAAAAATAATTTACCTATATTTCATAAATGATAAAACATTGCAGTTTATCTACAGTATCACTATCCAGTCAACAATAAAGCTATGAGTTCGAACACCCCAAGTTCAAGGTGTAATTGCTCTAATCTTATTAAAATAAAATTGCCGGTTTCGCTCCCGAAGGTCGGTGGTTCTTAGTGAAGGGCACCTTGACTTTCCCTACCAAAAATGCTGGTGGTTAAAGTTAAATCTTTTTCACTTGCGTGTCAACATATAGATCTGTTCTTTACGTATTATCGCCAAGTTTTTATGGAAATTGACATATAATCTGACCGTAGATTATGTAACAGCAAAAAGAAGATAAAAAGAGGTCTAGATTTAATCCTTGGCTGATATCAAATTTCATAAAGCATTACATGAGGTAAACACTCCGTATAGATATCCAAACAACTTTCTTTATTGTCATCATAAGGTGATGCTTTTCATAGCTACTTTCCAGTCGGTCCTTTGGTTAATAAAGTCAATCCATATGAACTTTCTCTTTTTGAGTTTACTTTCAGGTTCGGTAATTTTATTATTTCATTTTTAGCTCACCTGACCTAAAAGGTCAAATGAGCTTTTCTCATTACTTGTCGTCTGGCGTCTGTCGTCGTCAGTCGTCGTTAACTTTTACAAAAATCTTCTCCTCTGAAACTACTGGGCAAAATTTAACCAAACTTGGCAACAATCATTATTAGGGTATCTAGTTTGAAAAATATGTCCGGTGACCGGGCCAACCAACCAAGATGGACGCCATGGCTAAAAATAGAACAAAGGGATACAATGTATATTTTGGCTTATATCTTTGAAACCAATCATTTAGAGCCAATCTGACATGGGGATAAAATTGTTAAATAGGTCAAGATCTATCTGCCCTGCAATTTTCAGACGACTTGACAACCCGTTGTTTGGTTGCTGCCCCTGAATTGGTAATTTTAAGGAAATTTTAGGTTATTTTCTTGAATATTATTATAGACAGAGATAAACTGTAAACAACAGTAATGTTCAGAAAAGTAAGTTCTACAAAAAAAGTCAACATGACCAAAATGGTCAGTTGACCCCTTTAGGAGTTATTGCCCTTTATAGTCAATTTTTAACAATTTTTCGTAAATTTTTGTAATCATTTACAAAATTATTCTCCTCTGAAACTACTAAGACAAAGGAGTAAGTTCATTAAGACCCATTTTTGGCCCCAGAATATAGAAAATGTAAACTTTAAGTTATTTATTGGACAGTAGAATGCTTCTGCTACATTAATATGGGCGTCTTTTTTACAATGCAGTGCACATATATCGGGTACCATTAAGTCATGCTAAATTACTGAAATATTCACAATTCTAGCATTTTAGTTAAATTCTAGACGGTTTTCGTGTATAACGAAAGTGGCCGCATTCTTGTTCATCCTTAATATTGAAATGTAAGTTGTATTTTATGATGACTCATAACATATATAAAGGTTGAGGATGAACACATATGCGGCCATTTTCATTTTTGACAAAAAAACATCTGAATCGTGACATTTTTTGGCATATTTGGTAGATTTTTCATATTTGAGCTTGAATCGGATCTTTTTTAATGACTAAATCAGTTAAAATCTTTAACATATTAAACTAATTGATTCAAATGAAATAGACCCTTAAGTGTTTAAAAAGTGGTCAAAATCTTTCGTCTGACGAACCTGATATTTGAGGCGAAAATCGGTCCTTATGGGACCTACTCCTTTAACCAAACTTGTCCAAAATCATCATTAGGATATCTAGTTTTAAAAATGTGTCAGATGACCCTGCCTGCGAACCAAGATGGCCGACATGGCTAAAAATAGTTCATAGGGTAAAATACCGTTTTAGGCTCAGATCTCAGAAACCAAAGCATTTAGAGCAAATCTGATTGGCCAAGGTCTATCTGCCCTGAAATTTTCAGACCGATCAGGCAAGCCGTTGTTGGGTTGCTGCCCCGGAATTAGTAATTTTGAGAAAATTTTGCAGCTTTTGGTTATTATCTTGAATATTATTATAGATAAAGATAAACTGTAAACAGCATTAACATATAGCAAAGTAAGACTTACAAATAAATCAGCATGATCAAAATGGTCAATTGACCCCTTAAGGAGTTATTGCCCTTTATATTCAATTTCTAGCAATTTTTATAAACCTTGTAATTTTTTTATTTAACTACTGGGCCAAATTTATTATAGATGGAGATAATTGTAAACAGCAAGAATGTTCATTAAAGTAAGATCTAGAAACACATCGTTATCACCAAAACACAATATTGTCATTTATCCTGCAATCAGGTGTTCTACTATAGAGATACAGCCATACAGATATCGCTATGCTGTATCTGTATATGTCAGGTTATGAAAATCACAGAGGCAATGATCATTTTGTAGATAATAGCAAAAATAGTACAATGAATGAAAATAATATTACACCATTGTTAGAGATGTTGATGAATGAATTGTACAGAAAAAGGTAGTAAATATGTCAATTTAGATTAGAATACAAATGCAGTTGTACAAAAAGTGGAAATAAGTTTTATGCTTGCTTAAGACATGTACAGTACATTGTAGTATATTGTCCATTATATATAATTTGTTGTTCAGTTGTAAGGGAAAAAAAAGAGATAAATTGAGTTTTTCTTGGTTTTTTTTTCTATTTCAAAAGAAAATTAAGTATTTAAATTATTTAATGCCTTATTTTAAAGAAAAGGTGTAGAAAGAAAACATTAATTTTTAGTGTATTATAATTATATCAAACAATTATTTGAAAAAGAGAACACATATTGATAACAAATTTATATCAAAAACTAGTATGACAAATTTTCAGGTCTTACTTGGAGTTGTCTCTCTTATCACATCTTATGCACAAATAGTTGCTCCAATAGAAATATTTTGAACAGTTAATAATAATACTTATGAATGTATAATATAATCATGATAATGATTCCCAAACTGTTATATATTGAATAAGCTTTTTCTGTTATATTTTATTTTCAATTACAAACTAATTTTGTTAAAAAAAAATCAGCTTCCCTTACCAAAAAGTGCTAACATGTTGCACATAAGTTGCACATAAGATGCTCACGTTAGAAACTAACATGATTGCACACGAGTTTTTTAACATGCAAATTAGGTGAGCATTTTGTGAGCAAAAAAATTGCACATATGAAACTAACCTAATTTGCATGTTAAAAACCTCACGTGCAACTGCTCATATGAGCTTTTGTTTCACATGTGCATTTTATTAGATTGCTCATATGAGCAGTTGCTCACATGTTGCACACATGAATATTATAGTTGACCAAAACAAAATGGCTGCTTTAAAAAAGGAATATTTTTCAAATTTAAATGAAAATCTTAAATAATTCTGTTGAAAATAAAATAACTGATACATCATGTTAAAAGAGTTATTCTTTAATTATTGTCAGTTAATTATGATTTTCATATCATTTTTTTTTTTATTTTTTATTTAAACAATAATCATGATCATGACTAAAAATATAACATTACATTATAAAACTAATAGAGGGACTTGCAAGTTTAGTTCACAATGAATGTGTTTGATTAATAAGTACTGTATTTCAAAAAGTTTAAAAAGGAAAAATCTTTATACATGTAGTACTTATTTTGAAGCAACCTGTATATATATTCCCATAAAGGACTTAAAATTGTAATATATTTCAAAATCTGACACAAAAATGAAAATAATGAAATAGAAATGATAACTTACAAATAATTAACCACAGCCACACTGGTTTTATCAGATTTCAACAATGTCTTTCTTCAAATAGCACAATATAGGACTTAACATTTTCCATATCCATCTACCTCCATTTATTGCATGCTTTTCATGAATTTGAATTTACAGGAAGTACATGACTGGGCATGTCATTTTGAAAAAGCTCATATGAGCAATGATGTAGGTTAGTTTTGAATGGTTAGAAGAATGGAAAAACTTTTCAAAGTACAAAACTAACATAAAACTAACATGGATGATAAAAGCTCACCTGAGGTTTGAATTGCACATGTGAGCATTATGTTAGATTTTTTGGGCACATATGAACTACCAAACTGCACATATGAGCAACCTGATTTGCATACAATTCTTACTTGCATCTCATGTGCTTCACATGTGAAACTTATGTGCTTTTGTTAGCAATTTCTGTACGGGTTTCAGATAAATAGCAAAATGTTAATTTATGAATACAAAAAAACACAATGTCAATTTCACCTTGGAATGTCTTATTGCCTTATGATGACAATAAAGAAAGTTGTTTGGAACCTACGACAAAATATTTGTCAATTTAATAAATAATGATATAAATATTCTACTTCAGACATGGAAAAGAGACACCGCAGAGTTCAAAATTCCAGGGTTTAATTTTATTTCAAAATCCAGGGGAAAAAAGGCAAAACGGCATAGTGGTGGTATTATCATTTACATTAAAAAAAACAAATTTGGAAGGGAATTGTACACTTAGAAAAATCAGCTATTTACTAAATCGCATTTGGCTTAAACTAGATAAATCCTTCTTCGGATTCTCCCAAGATGTATGTATGTATGCGGTGGAGATACCACCTATTTCATCAAGCCACTATGATTATGATCTAATATCTCTTGAAGAAGAAATATGCTCATTTTTTTAGTAACGGTAAAATACTACTCATAGGAGATTTTAATGCAGGGCAGCAAAAACTCCAGATTATATTGAAGAAGACTCTCCTCATATTAATTTATTTGATGGTAAAACTGTTGTACCTGATGAATACAAATCTGATAATAAACTTGATAGAATAAATCAAAATTTAACTCTAAATACTCAGGGTTTAAATCTATTAGAGTTGTGCTTATCTTCGAGACTTCGCATATTAAATGGTAGATATGTAGGAGGTTCCCTTGGTGATTTTTACTTGTATGTCAAACAATGGTGATACTACTGTAGATTGCGCAATTGTCAGTGATAGTCTCCTGTCCTCAGTGAAATACTTTAAGACAAATAATTTTTACATATTTGTCAAATCATTTACAGATAGAACTATATATATAGATTGCTCATTAAATTTTTATAAAAAGAAAGTATTAGATGGAAAAAATGGAAACAAATGAAATCTTACAAATGGTAAGAAAATTCTAAAAAATTATTAGTTGACGAATTAATAAGAGAAAATGTTAAAAGGGGGGTAATAGATTTAGAGTTTAAAACATGCAAAGAGAACCAATGTTGGGTTGAGGAGTATACATATAAATTAACTAATATGTTGGAGGAGATTACAACTGCTGCTTGTAAACCTGTTACTAAACCTTATACACGTAAGAAGAAAAAATACAAACAAGCATGGTCAGATGAAATAATTTATGAGACTAAAAGAGAAATTAATGCATTAGGATATAACATAAAACATAGGCCAGACCAAAATGCTTTAAAACAAAGATATTTTCTACTTTGTAAACAACTAAAAAAAGCTGTTAAAAAGAAGAAGAGGGATTATAAACAAAAGATATATCACTTATTAACAAATAAAAAAGATAAAGACCCAAAAGAATATTGGACAATATTAAAATCATTAAAATTAAAAGATGATGAAGAAGAAGAAATGCCTAAAATTTATCAGGAAGAAGAAAATATCATTAAACATATCCAAAATCAGGGAAATCCTCCAACAATAGATATTGAGTTCTAAAAGAACATTGAAACTATTTTAAGTAACCTGGGAAAAAACTGGAATTTACAAAAGAAACTGATCAACCTATTACCCTTTTAGAAATTAAACAAGCAATTTCCTAATTTAAAACTGGAAAATCAGCAGGACCAGACCGAATTTTAAATGAAATTATTATATATACATATCCAGTGATAGGAAATTTATGTCTTAAACTTTTTAATCTTATTTTAAATCGGGTAAATATCCAAATACGTGGATAAAATCTTTTGTGATAGCTCTTCATAAATCAGGAGATCTTAATGATCTAAATAATTACAGAGGTATTTGTTTAATTAATTGCCTTCCAAATTTTTTTAATGCAATTTTAAATAACAGATTGAATAAATTATAGATGGGCAACTCAGTGAAAATCAGTTTGGTTTTCGAGAAAACCATCGGACTTCTGACAGCATTTTTGTATTAAAATATTTAATTAATAAATACATTCATAATCAGAAAAAAAGGTTATATATTTGTTTTGTTGACCTCCGTAAAGCATTTGATTCTTTGTGGAGAATAGGTCTGTTGTATAAATTAGTGAAAACAGGTGTTGGAAAAAAAATTCAATGTTATAAAAGAGCAATATAATAAAACAGAATCTTCAATTAAATATAAAAGTCAATTTTCTAAATATTTTAACATTTCAAGAGGGGTAAAACAAGGGGATTCATTGAGTCCAACATTATTTAACCTTTTTATTAATGATGTAATCAAAGAGTTAGATAAAAGAAATTCAGATCCAGTTTCATTAGTTTCTTCAAATATTAACTCTCTTCTATTTGCAGATGATCTTCTTTTAATATCTAAAACTAAAAAGGGATTACAAAATAGTTTAAACAATTTAAGTGCTTTTTGCGATAACTGGCAATTAAGTGTAAATGTAAATGAAACTAAAACTATGATTTTAAAGCAAAACTGTTCCAAAACAGCTAACTCATTTGCAACATACAAAGATATTCCAATATCAGACACAAATGAGTATAATTTTTTAGGAATGTTGATTAAAAATAAAGGAAATCATTCGCACAGTACTATAGATCTAACAGAAAAAAGCTAAAAAAAAGTTCTCTTTGCGATGAACTCATATACTAGTCCATTGAATAATATACCAGTTAAAGTTGCAAATAATCTATTTAATTCATTAGTTAAATTTTCCTATAGCTTTATATAATTCAGAAGTTACATTTTTAGACTCGTATATAACATATTTAAGAGCAAAAAAAAGAGCAAATAACTCTGGAAAACAATTGGACCACTTTTATTTAATTGATAAAACACCTATAGAAAAGTTACACCTACAATTCTGTAAATATAAACTTGATATAAGAAAAACTTCATCAAATTTAGGTGCAAGAGCTGATCTGGGGAGACTTCCTCTGGAACTTAATATTAAATTTCAATCTATATTGTATCTTATTAGATTATATTCTGATGAAATTAATCTCCTCTTAAAAGAAACCTTTATTTTGTCCTAAAACTTAGACTCGACAGGAATTTATTCTTGGTTCTCATATGTAAAACATAGAGTAAATGAAACTGGTATTGATTAGGACACTTTGAAAACATATTCCTCACGAAAGATTACTAAAAATATAAGAGAACAAATAAAATTAAAATTGAAGCATTTTATGAAAAAAACTAGTAAACATGGTAAATGATAAACTATCAGATATAAAGGATAACAGCAAACCCACTATTTATAAACATGAAAAAAAAATCAGAAGAAAAATATTTAACTTGCTCAAAACTTGAATTCAGAAAACTGATAACAAAATTTAGATTAAGTGACCATAATTTATTAATAGAAAAGGGAATATAATACCTTAAAATAGCAAGAGAAGAAAGATTATGTAAAAACTGTAAACAAATTGAAAATGAAATTCATTTCTTTTTATATTGTAATAGAAATCATTATAACAGAAAAGTTTATTTTGATCTTTTGATAAATGAGCATATCCACTTTATAAATTTAAATGATATAGATAAAATAACATATATGCTCAACCCAACTTCACACATTCAGGTAAATAAGCTAGGATCCTTTTTAAAAAATTCTATTGAACTGAGGACAGGGGACTCTTTAAATATTTACTTTTATTGTGTATACTCATGATTTTGTTGTTATTTTTTATTTTCAATTTGTTATGTCGTGTCACATACTATAAATATGTAGTTTAATGGCAATAAAGATTTGAATTGAACTATACAGATGTCGCTTTAAAGCTCCGACCACTGCCGGACTGAGTATTGTATGAACCTGCGTGACCTCAGATGTGTATTGCAGTCACATTGCAATGACGTATTAATTGCGAATTAACGATTATTTTTGGACGTTATGTTTGTTTTCAAACATTTATTTAGAGCAATAAGAATCACACCAATTTTCTAATACTAGTAACATACACACATAAACAGCAGTCTTTTCTACGATGACAACTATTCGATTTCAAAACTAGAATGTGTATGATTGTGTAACAAGAACAACCATGTCAATTTCAGCATGCATGTTTTGTGAATAAACTCATCATAGCTACCAGGACTAAATTTTTTATATACGCCAGACGCGCGTTTCGTCTACACAAGACGTACCAGTGACGCTCGAATCTAAAAAAGTTAAAAAGGCCAAATAAAGTACGAAGTTGAAGAGCATTGAGGACCAAAATACCTAAAAGTTTTGCCAAATACAGCTAAGGTAAAAGAGGGACGAAAGATACCAAAGGGACAGTCAAACTCATAAATCTAAAACAAACTGACAACTCCATGGCTAAAAATGAAAAAGACAAACAGAAAAACAATAGTACACACGACACAACATAGAAAACTAAAGAATAAACAACACGAACCCTACCAAAAACTAGGGGTGATCTCAGGTGCTCCGGAAGGTAATTTTTGCCTGAGGTAGAAAAGAAATATGTCGAGGCTGAAGCGTAAGACACTCGTACACTCCTGTTTAAAATTGGACAATGTTTTGCTACTTGTTTTTACTGATGAAATTAGTTGTTATGTTAAAATAGATACTTATTCACTTTCAGCGATGTGTTATTGTTGACCATTCGAGAATCTTTTTTGCGAACCCGTCTTCATCTGAATGTGTGATTACTGTATCGTATTACTACACGGGCCGCAAGGGATTTCAAATCGAATATAAATGCAAAACATGTGTTTTTGTGTCTTTCAAAACACACATAATATGCAGAGTTAATTACAGGATAAAGACAATAACTGTTTAGTGTCTTTGAATATCAGCTGTATTTGTACTCGGCTCGAAACAGGTGTGATAGCTCGCTAAAAGCTCGCATACAACTTGTTTCCTAGCCTCGTACAAATACAGCTGATATTTAAAAACACTAAACAGTTATTGTCTATGAATCCATCTGTGGCCTTCGTTTTTTATATGCACATAGACCAAGGTGAGCGGGCACAGGCTCTAAAGAGCCTCTGGTTTGTTTTTACTTTTTACTCGACTTGGTTATCTATTTGTTTATCGAAGTTAATATATATAGTATATTTTGTTTTATCTCACTTAGATGTTAGTTTTTATCAAATGATGTTACATCACAATTGCCTTTATTTAAACGATAGTAAAATATATACCTTTCAAGCTTATAATACGAAATCGATACATCAAAATAGTTTAAGATCAAATGTTTGGTATATAAACAACGAGAAAAGATAATATTTCTATCGTTATGATTATTACGTGTACTTAAAGTTAACATGAACTAACCCACACCTTTAATTGTCGTATCTTATATAAAAATGTACTAAAGAAATGAAAACAATAGGTCAAGAGTTATCATGACCAGCGTAAATGCTAGACCCACTATACGTACGGTACTGTTGAGACAATTATTTGTAAAAATAGTTCTTTAATTTTATCTAATACTCAATCTTTCATATTCATATGACGAGACGCGTACCATTATTTTGATTATAAATATATCTTTATTTAAATTTGAAAAATTAATTAAGGAATGGCTATTATTTATAATGAATTTATTGAACCAATACAGCGAAGCGAAATATGTAAAATGTGAAGAGTAAAAAAATAAATTGATGGTTCAATAAATTCAAAATAAATTACTGCCATTCATTATAAATAAATAAATATAAAAAATAACCCTCAAAGAACTTTTTATATTATTTTAATTAACAATAATAACGTACATACATGTTGGCGTATGAATACACAACGTCAGAGTGAGAGAATGAATGAGTTGTCATAAATATGTTCGTAAGGCATATTACTAAAATATAAATAATTGTAGAAAGTATGAAATGTAGGATGATAAATTTGATTAAGCAATTGGCGTTACTAAATTGTCATGATAGTAGTCGAAGTCTTGTAATCACATAAAATTTGTCAATTTGTAATATAACCTTGCAAAGTGAAGGAATAGCTGTTTATAGTTCAAGTGTTATGAATGAGGAGCTATAATTTGATTAAGGGAAAAATAACTATCTATTCCATTGAATCAGTCATCAAATAATGAGCAAAGTTTTAAGGGATACTTTTCATTATTTTGTTTCAGACAGTTGGATAACAATCGAATTACCACAATACAACATGGAATGTTTCAACACCTAAAAAACTTAACTTATATGTACGTATTATGTTTTTATAATATCTCCTGACACAATACCATACATAATTTTGTTATTGTGAACCATAATATGTTCACGGATAATTAATTGCAAATGTAGTTATCTTAAGAAATAGAATCAGTTTCACCTTTACGTTGTTTTTTTTGGGTTTTTTTTTTTTTTTTAATTTGCACTTCAGAAGCAATAACAATAATTCTAGCGTAACAAACATGTCAATGTTAGTCTTTTCTTTTTAATGCTGGAACACAATTAGTATTTGTAGGGATTCCAGGTCGATTTTTAAGGCAAGGTACACAAAGCATTTAATAATAATGCTTTAATTCATGATTGATTTCAACTTTCTATGAGTTAAAGTTGAACATGGGGTTTATTGACATCAAACTTTAAAGCAGTATTATGCTAAATGATACATTTTGAGCACAGCAAACCTAACTATGACATGCTAAAGCAATATGCTTCAGTGGCCTGGTTTTCGAAAGTATCATAAAACATTCTTTATGATCATCTTATGAATATCATACGACTATCATATGATAGTCATAGGATGTAAATCAAAACTGTCGTAAGATAGACATAGCTATGATGCTCTTATGACTGTCATTGGTGAACATTATTTTCCATTTTTTTTTTAAATATTGCTTAAAAAAACGATAAAAAGATATATAAAATTGAAAAGTATGAACATAATAATTACAACCATTCTTAATACTTACGATTTTTTTTTCATTATGAAAATTTATACGAGAAGGAATTAAAAATATGAGTTGATAATTTGTTTAAATTTAGTTTGTAATATATAATAAATCTTGAACTTCTAGTTCGTATATAAAACTTGTTGTTTAATTGTAAATACTTTTGAGAATCGGTACATCGAGTACCCGCTTAATGAAATGTCCGTGCAAATATGTAAAATATAATACTATATTAATATTATGTATATTTATTAGGGATGTAACGAGTTCTCGAGTACTCGGGTACTCGATCGGAAGGCCGAGTAATCGAGTACAGTACTCGGATACTCGATTGCCTGTTATACATCTTGATATATTTCTCTCCACATTTCCGCTCACTTTAGTTCCATTGAAATATTCTCTTTGTAATACTAAATAAAATCATATAATGTTAACAACATAAAGATGTTTATCCTGAGTATATTATTTGTTATAGTAGTATCATCAACGTTCTTTCCTCCTGAAGGAATGTTTTCTTGTGCACAACTTGTAACAAAAAATAAAAAGTCCAACAGTCTTTTCGTCCGAAATTGTTAACCAGATCATATTTCTAAACAAGAACAAAATCAAAGTGACCTGCGGTGAACCCTACGCAACTGATAAGAGACATTTTTAACTATGTTTGCACACGGATCAACACTTTCATAGATTAATAATTAACTGATCACAAGCCGTTAAAAAATACCTTTGTTTGTTAATCAAAACTTCTATGTAAACGTGATTGGTATGAGAAGATGTACATTAAAACTAATTTATTTACTCTGTATTTGAAACTTAACCATGTTAAGGGGGTTCGCGGGTCTAAATCATGTATATAGGATTTCTCTATATTTTTCTATAAATGAACTTTATCTTATAGTAAATAGAAAATTAAAATAAAAAAGTGGGGTCACCGTTCATTTGCGCTCACAATCTGCCTTCGAAAGAAGCATACATTTTTGTAAAGGTGATTGAAGTAATAGGAGAAATATAGGTAATATTGAAATAAAAAAAGAAATTTATTACAGAAATCGCTCAAATTTTACAATAATTTAGTTTAAGTACAGCTTATATGGAAATTATATTAAAAAATATATGTCACCGATGAGTTAAAAAAGATATTTCAATTCTAAAGCCAAAAAAGGGCATTTTTCCACCAAAGGGAGATAATTTGGAACTTTTTCAATGATGTACACATTTTAAATGTCATCTGGGGCCAACACGAATTGATTGTTTTGAATGATTTTTGTACCATATGATAAAGTAACAACTACAAAAGGTAATAAATAAAATTTGTAGTGAAAAACAAATGTTTATTTTTTTCTGAAATTTTTATACCCTCGAGCCTCCTTAAGGTGGCTCATGGGTACAAAAATTTTAGCAAAAAATTAAACCTTTATTTTTTCATTACAAATTTTATTTATTACACTATTAGTTGTTACTTTATGATATGGTACAAAAAACAACCCAAAAAAATTATTTGGTTTGGCCCCAGATGACTTTAAAAATTGAAAAAGCTCCAAATTATCTCCCTTTGGTGCAAAAATGCCATTTTTTGGCCTTAAATTTGAAATATCTTTTTTAACTCATCGGTGACCTATATTTTTTATTATTGTTTTCAAATAAGCTGTACATAAACTAAATAATTGTAAAATTTAAGCGAATTCTTATATTAGGTTATTTTTTTATTTCGATATTTCCTCTTTTTCTCCTATTAGTTCAACAGAAAAAAAGGACATTAACAAAAATGTATGCTTCTTCTAGAGGCAGATTTTAGCTTAAATGAACGGTGACCCCATTTTTTTATTTCATTTTTCTTTTAAGTATATGATAAAGTTCATTTATGAAAAAATATAGCGAAATCCTATATTAGAAAAAAAAATTCATTTATACCCAGGAGCCCCCTTAACTATAATTGTTTAATTTACAATTTAAAAATAGGCAAAAATACGAAAGCAAAAGTCGAAAATAAACAGGCAACGTCATGGCTAAAAACAAATCAGACAACCGATAGTGCAAAGATACAAAACACAGAAAAAGTAAGACTGAACAACACGAAAAAAACACAATTAAATTAATCAAGTCGTATTATGAAAAATACCAACTCCTCATGAACAGACGATACATATATTATCTACTTTGTCGGACTTAATATGCAAATATGTAGGATTTTATTGGAAAATGGTTCATGAACACGTATACAAATAATAATTTCTATTTTGATTTGTAGAAACGGTGGTCGGTAATTCATTGTTTAATTGACACAAAAAAGCAGAGGATCAAGCTATTTTTGTAGTACGTTTGTCTTCCGTTAATATGTTTATGAAAGGTTATAACAAACACACTGCATGCAACCTAAAATCTAAACTGTTCGATGGACGTTTAAGATTCATCCGAGTACTCGCGAGTACTCGAGTATCATGACCGAGTATCCGAGTATTAAAGTTCAGATCTTTTGACATCCCTAATATTTATGATACAAAACCATGAGTAAGAAAAATGTCCAAGTTGTACATCGCAGGCGATTCAAATTTGAATTCACAAATTTCAGAAAAATAAATCTTAACTATTTAGCTAACTGAGAAACACAACAATAATTTGTAATGCGATTAACATGAATTTATACAAGAAAAGTAATCAAAATTTAAGTTGGCAATCATAAGACCATCATAAGTCATCTCGCGAGGGGTCTTTAATAAGTTTACGACAAAAGTTATGACAAATCATAACTTGGGACACTTCCGAAAACATATCTTACGACTATGACATGTCCTAAAACCATCACAAGACATGTCTTAGTCATAAGATACTTTCGAAAACCAGGCCCCAGGACGACAATCTAAAAATCACACATGCTTCACCTGCAAAACTGTTATGCACGAATGATTTTGAAGTTTGAAGTATGATTGACTTTCTATCTAGTCTAAATATTGTCTAGTTACAATCAACTCATTATTTTGACGTCAGACTTGTTTTTCGTTAACAAAATATTCATCAGTTACGCTGCAATAAAAACAAAGTTCAATGTCATCATTCAAAACAATTAAAATGTTTTTTGTATATTTTCCAATTTGAATTTTTATATATATAAAAATTCAAATTAGAAAATATACAAAAAACATTTCTAGATTTTAAAAAAATATATCTTTGGTAGCTTTGTCACTATTTATCTATTAAATTCTTATTATTACTGGTTTAATTTCATTGTCATATCCTAGAGCACGCGGTCGCTATTTTGACAACAGAAAAAAACCCACTTCGTATGGCTTTTCTCATAATTTCCCGTTTCCATATTCTTAGAACAAATCTAACGCACTGTACAGCTAGGAACAATTATGGTAGTACACATCGTATATTAAAAACATCACTTTCATTTAAAAAAACTGAAAAAAACTCTGATATTAAATGAATCAGGATGCTTGATTTACTAATTGACAACATATGTGGGTACGCACCGTACGTCTCTTTTTGTCCACTTGTTCTTTTATTCATATGATGTGATCATATACAGTTACTTTTTTTAGAAGGAATAAACAGAACATAGCATTATTAATGAGTTTTACGTCTGCTATACATTTTGTGTCGTCTTATTAAATAGTAAACTGTTTTTTGTTTTTTGTTTCTTGGTTTTTTTTTTACTATCTTGAAAGCATCTACTTGAAGTTGACAAAATGATACAACATATACGGTTGAGTCTGCCTTGTGTCTTGACTTAGACCTAGAAGTTGAAAATGAGGGTTGGATAAGACCACAAGTTACGATGTGTTGGAGTCCCAACTCAATGGCAACCTGTTTTGCTCGGTTGTAGACTTTGAAATACAAGGAATGAAATCTAAACTTTAATTCTACATATTATGGCATTTAGACTTATTTTGCAGGCATATTAAGATTCCATTACTCTCTCGCCGGAAATGAGTTCACTACATTTGGAGTTCATACCTTGCAAAGATAATAGAGCAAAAGAAAAATGATAAAATAATTACAAAAGTAGAAGCCTAAAACAAGGAGCTTTATTCACGGGTTTGACACATGTTCAAATTTTAACCTCAGCTTTACCTAAATAATAAATAAGTTTTACTTAAATCTTTCCTTTTTTGTTACAGAAAATTGGACAACAATCAAATAACCATCATACAACACGATTCGTTTCAAGAGCTAACAGCACTTGACACCCTGTATGTATACATTGTCGTTATGAATTTGGTGTATTTTTGTCAAATTTAAAAATCAAATTAATCTGGGTAAAAAAAGCTAGGATTTGCAGTTCGGACATAATCCAGATAGTATACACTTTAAAAAGAAACATAACGTTTTTAAATTAACTAGAATTTTCATCAAACTATACAGCTACCTTGGTAATATATATATTTTGCTATATCACAGGTCATTATGTAGTTTTGTGTATTGCTGTCAAATTTAAGGATTAAATTAATCTAGGTAAAAAACGATAGAATTTACAGCTCTTTCTGTATTCAGATAGATATAGGAAGATGTGGTGTAAGCAAATGAGACAACTCTCCATCCAAATAACAATTAAAAATAAAAGTAAACCATTATGGGTCAATGTACGGCCTTCAACACGGAGCCTTGGCTCACACCGAACAACAAGCTATAAAGGGCCCCAAAATTACTAGTGTATAACCATTCAAACGGGAAAACCAACGTTCTAAACTATATTAAAAAAACGAGAAACGAGAAACACGTAAAAATTACATAAACAAACGACAACTACTGTACATCAGTACACTTTAATTCTTTTTATAACTTTTTCAAATAAACTTGGATTTCATTAAATTATACAGCTACGTTGGTAATACAATGATCTTACTAAGATACAGGACATTATGTAGTTTGGTGTATTCTTGTCAAATTTAAGAATCAAATTAATCTACTAGGTAAAAAAAGCTAGAAATAGCAGTTCTGACAAAATTCAGATAGTACACTTATAAATTATTTCAAAGCAACTTGGATTTTCGTGCAAATCTACAGCTTTCTTTATTATATATTAATCTTATGAAAACAGGTAATTTGGTAGTCTAATTTATTGCTGTCAAATTTAAATATTTCAATTATAGGTATCTATCTAAATTCTGTCAACACTGAATATATTAGCCTTTTTTACCTATTAACTAGGTCATTAAATTTGCCAGCAATACACAAATATACAAAACAACTAGTTTTTTATATTGTATGATAAATATATAATAAAGACAGCTGAAAAGTTTGATGAAAATCCAAGCTGATTTAAAAAAGTTATGAAATTGAAAAAGAAAAAAAACACATTTTAAGACCTTGACACACTAAGAAGAAGTCTCATCTGTATATGTACCGACTGTGGCATTACGACTTTATATAAACTTGCGTGCATATTTAGATAAGCATACGCTGTCGACTCAACCGATTGCACTACGGTTGGAGATTATACGCTGATTAGATATATGCAAGTTTACCGATGATGGCATTTTTACTTTATATGATCTAATGCGCATACGCTGTCGACGCAACCAATTGCACTACGTTTGGAGTTGATATAGCGAAAGAAATTTCCAAGGTAAATGCCTAAAATATAGAGCTTTTAATATATCGGTTGATACAAGCTTACTACTATTTTAACCACAGTTTTATTATCTTTATATTTTCGTTCGTTTGTTACAGAATCTTGCACACCAATCAAATAACTACCATACCACCAGATACGTTTCAAGGCCTAGTAGCGCTGATTTCCCTGTAAGTATAATTGTTATTTAATTTTATCTAAAATTTATAATTATATAGTTTGTTCAGTGACGGAGAATATAACATATAAAGACATGGTAATATTCCTTATTGACAACAGTTACTATCTACCAAAAACTAAATGACGAACACGTTTGTAGATATTATTTGTTACATAGTGTGTTAGTGACCTTATATGATATATACGGGTTCAGTAAATTCCATATTGGGTGAGAGCGAAGCTCGAACCCCATACGGAATTTACTGAACCCGGATATATCATATTAGGTCACTAACACACTACGTAACGAATTTATCTTATCGACTATCTTTACTTGTTGAATTAAGACTAGAGTTGTCTCATTTGCAATCTTAACGCATCTTCTTATTTCTATATTAAACATGTTAAATGTTCAAGTGTTCAATTTTAAGAACCTTGTTCAATTGGTCTGCACTAAAACAAATAATGCAAACAATAACTATTTATTATCAACAACCTTAATTTAACAATATTAAACAGAACGTTCAATACTTTTAAATAATCAAACAGTGCCAAAGTAGAAAATTCAAAACTAACAGTGTATTGAATGAAGCCCCGCCTCCCTACTAACCTAATATTGAATATACACGGTCTCTACGAGGTCGCTTTTAACCAATCATATTTCTAGAAATGTATAGGAGGTAAGATAAACAGTCTTACAAAATTATAGAGATGAACAAATGAAAGATACATGCCTAAATTTCACCAATATCATGTGTGACCGTTACGATGTGTCGGTATCCCTACTGAAATGCCACCTGTTTTCGAGGTCTCACCCTAGCGCTACTAAAAAAGAAGTTTCATCTGTAAATTTACCGATAATGGCATTTCGACTTGCATGCATATTAAGATTTTCATACGCTGCCGATTGCATTCCGTTATAACAGATAATTGAGCGAAAGAAACATGATTACAAAATTTAGAAAGGAACAAAGAGCTTTTAAAATGTCGGTCGAAACATGCACACTAACATTTTAAGCACAGTTTTACCTTAATATTGTTTCAGAGACCTGCACAACAATCAAATACCTATTATACCACCAGATTTGTTTCAAGACCTAGTAGCGCTGAACATTTTGTATGTATACATTGTTGTATAATTTTATCTAAAAGCAACTGACCAAAATCTCTTTATTCAGTAACACGGTTTACGGCTTTCTCCGCCTCATTTTCAGACTTATATCTCGAATTTGACTTACACAGTCATCTCAGTACCAGAATCTATGACAAACGAGACGATTTTATTTTGAAATTATAAATTTCCCCTGCCTTAGTAGTAATATACCAACTTCACCTGCATATGGGATATATATTTCCCAGCTAATTCGACATTCAAGAGCTTGCAGCTCCTACTCAGACTTTATAAAAAGTCATCAGTGTCTGAGAAGAAAGTTGATGAACCAGGGGTATGTCAAAAAACGTTTCGTCCTTTTTCTAAAAAAAAAGTTCATCGGAAGGTTCCAAAACCTTGTTGATAAATATTCCGTATCAACTTCACAAATAATACATGATGGTCTTGATGTATAGATTCTGCGTACTGATGTTGTTTATCATCTTAAAAACGTGTTATATTGTTCTTTCATTTGTCTTTGTTCTATTATTAATATCACTTTTACTGTTGGATTATGTGATATCCATTTAACGTGGCTCGTTACTTAAACATCCCGTCAATGTGCTTGTATTATCTTTATTTTTTGCTGTTGTGATTTGTATATGCAATTATTTTGTGTTCCTTTGGTTCTTCTAACGTGACTCTGTACTTTAAAAGATCCCGTCAATATGATATTGTTCTATTATGTCATTATGATATATTTCTATTATGAAATAGAAAATACGTTGAACCACACACGTCAAAGTTATTCAATAACGTAGTGGAATGAACTATTTGTGGATTCTTATAAATTCTATATAACGTTTGGACTATTTTAAATCTCGTTCTATTTCTGAAATTAATTCTTACATACTTTGAATTTTTAACCCTGTATGCTAACATTGCACATGTGAAATTTTTAAAGTGTTTTATATACATTGAACGACAAATTTATGTTACGTATAAAATTTGCTGACGTCAGTCTCGCGAATCAATGAATGTGTTTGTAGATAGATGTGTTATGTGTTCTGTTAAATTGTTTCTTTTAGAATTGTTACACGATGTTGACTGCTGTACCTATGTTTTGACTATTTTATTGATTATGTCTGTTTATTTCACGCATCATTGTAAATATAACGGAATGTGATGAGACTGTCATCAAAGTGAGAGGTTTAGAGCTTTAAAACCAGGTTTAATTCACAATTTTCTACATTTGAAAATGCCTGTACTAAGTCAGGAATATGACAGTTCTTGTCATTCGTTTTTGATGTGTTTTGTCATTTGATCTTGCCATGTAATTATGGACTTTCCGATTGGATTCTCCTCCGAGTTCAGTACTTTTTATAACATATTATGATGATGTTGTAGGATATCATATATATTGTTAAATCTTTTAACAGAGGTTTACATAACCAAGGTAGTGGGTGTCGTTTTCGTGCTTAATGAACTATGTTACTTGACATTCCCTTGTCAACATGAGCCTATATGGGTGATCATCACGTTGTTTGACGTGTTTTTGGCATTATCATAGATTTAATTTCGCTTTGAAATGAAGAAAAATAATGTTAAACATCAACGATTTATTATAGTTATTAGTAACAATTAGTTTAAGTTTACGGTTAATTGTTATCATATTGAAAAATTCAATGTAGTCAGTAGTCTCAGTCAAGTATGACAAAGTGTTCTTGAACAACTTATGCTTGAAAAACTTGATAGTAATATTTTCTATCAAAATAGATTACATCAACTTTCACGGTCTGCCTACAATATGTGTTTTTTTCGTCTGCAGAACTTTTTGTTTATTTGTAATAATTGTTATACCAATTTGTCGATTTTTTTCAATTTTTTAAGGGTTCAAAATATAAATTTAGTAATTAAAGATAAAAAAAAACTTATTCTGGCCCAGTCAGATATATCATACAAGAGAGTAATGCATATGTTGAACACAATGTTTATCAGCATATGTCTGAAAAAAAGCAGAAACTCAAAAAGTCTCTACAATATGGTTAATAACACAAAATATATATTGTTGTAATTTCGAATTCAAATGGAAGCTAGTGGGATATACAAGATTGGCTACTATAACTTATACAATGTATATATATTTTTAAAGTTAACAAAACTGTATTTGCAACTTGGTATGCTTTTGAGTTCTTTCTATACAGACTCACGTTGCATGGTCTTTTTTTTAATTTTTTAAATATGTTGAAGGACAAGGTGAATAAACTCATCATAGATACAGGAACCAAATTTTGTATATACGTGGTCCACAAAAGACTCATCAGTGACGCTCGAATCCAAAAAGTTTTTAAAAAAAAAGGCCAAATAAAGTAGGTAGTTGAAGAGCAGCACGGACTAAAATTCCTAATTTTTTGGCCAAATACAGCTAAGGTAATCTATGCCTGAGGTAGAAAGGCTTAGAATTTCAAAAATTCAAAATTTTGTAAACAGTTAATTTATAAATATAACCAAATCAATGATAATTCATGTCAGCACAACGGTGCTTACTACTGGGCTGGTGATACCCTCGGGGACATAAATCTCCACAGCAGTGGAATCGACCCAGTTGTTGTAAATAAACTCGTCATAGATACCAGGACTAATGTTTGGTTATAGGCCAGACGCACGTTTCATCCAAAAGGGCCAACTTAAGAACAAAGTTGGAGAGCAGTACGGACCAAAATTTCTAAAAGTTTTGCCAAATACAGCTAAGGAGATATATGCCTGAGGTTAAAAAGCCTTGAAATATTAAAAATTCAAAACTTGTAAACAGTTAATATATAAATATAACCATATCAATGATAATTCATGTCAGCACAAAAGTGCTGACTACTGGGCTGGTGATACCCTCGGGGAAATAAATCTCCACCAGCAGTGGCATCGATCCAGTGGTATTTTGTATATACGCCAGACGCGCGTTTCGTCTACAAAAGACTCATCAGTGAAGCTCGAATCCAAAAAGTTAAAAGGGCTTAATAAAGTACGAAGTTGAAGAGCAGTACGGACCAACATTCCTAAAAGTTTTGCCTAATACAGCTAAGGTAATCTATGCCTGAGGTAGAAAAGCCTGATAATTTCGAATATTCTCAGTTTTGTTAACAGTCAATTTATAAATATAACCATATCAATTATAATTCATGTCAGCAGAAAAGTGCTTACTTCTTAGCTGGTGATACCCGCGGGAAAATAAATCTCCACTAGCAGTGGCATCGACCCAGTAGTTGTAAATAAACTCATCAAAGATACCAGGACTAAATTTTGATTATAGGCCAGACGCACGTTTCGTCTACATAAAACTCATCAGTGACGCTCGAATCCAAAAAGTTTAAAAGGCCAAAAAAAGTACAAATTTAAAAAGCTTTCCGGACCAAAATTCCTAAGCGTTTTGCCAAAATACAGCTAAGGTAGTCTATGCCTGAGGTAGAAAAGCCTTAGAGTTTCAAAAATTCCAAATTTTGTTAACAGTTAATTAATAAACATAACCATATCAATGATAATTCATGTCAGCACAAACGGGCTGACTACTTGGCTGGTGATACCATCGGGGAAATAAATCTCAACCAGCATTTGCATCGACCCAGTGGATGTAAATGAACTCATCATAGATACCAGGACTTAATTTTGTATATACGCCAGACGCGCGTTTCGTCTACAAAAGACTCATCAGTGACGCTCCAATCCAAAAAGTTAAAAGGGCCAAATTAAGTACGAAGTTGAAGAGCAGTACGGACCACAATTCCCAACAATTTGCCAAATACAGCTAAAGTTATATGTGTCTGAGGTAGAAAGCCTCAGATTAAAAAAAAAATTAAAAATTTTGTAAACAGTTAATATATAAATATAACCATATCAATGATAATTCATGTCAGCACAAAAGTGCTGACTACTTGGCTGGTGATACCATCGGGGAAATAAATCTTCACCAGCAGTGGCAATGACACAGTGATTGTGCATAAACTCATCATAGATACCAGGACTAAATTTTGTATATACGCCAGGCGCACGTTTCGTCTAGAAAAGACTCATCAGTGACGCTCCAATCCAAAAAGTTAAAAGGGCCAAATTAAGTACGAAGTCGAAGAGCAGTACAGACCAAAATTCCTAAAAGTTTTGCCAAATGCAGCTAAGGTAATCTATGCCTGAGGTAGAAAAGCCTTAGAATTTCGAAAATTTTAAATTTTGTTAACAGATAATTTGTAAATATAACCATATCAATGATAATACATGTCAGCACAAAAGTGCTGACTACTGGGTTGGTAATATCCTCGGGGAAATAAATCTCCAGCAGCAATGGCATAGACCCAGTGGTTTTAAATAAACTCATCAATGATACCAGGACTAAATTTTTCATATAAGCCAGACGCGCGTTTCGTCTACAAAAGACTCATCAGTGACGCTCGAATTCAAAAAGTTAAAAAGGCTAAATAAATTACGAAGTTGAAGAGTAGTAGGGACCAATATTCTAAAAAGTTTTGTTAAATACAGCTAAGGTAATCTATGCCTGAGGGAGAAAACCTTAGAATTTCAAAAATTTTGTACACAGCTAATTTATAAATTTAACCATATCAATGATAATTCATGTCAGCACAAAAGTGCTGACTACTGGGCTGGTTATACACTCGGGGAAATAAATCTCAACCAGTTATGGCATCGACCCAATGGTTGTAAATAAAATCATCATAGATACCAGGACTTAATTTTGTATATACGCGAGATGCGCTTTTCGTCTACAAAAGACTCATCAGTGACGCTCGAATCCAAAAAGTTAAAAGCGCTAAATAAAGTACGAAATTGAAGAGCAGTATGGACTAAATTCCTAAAAGTTTTGCCAAATACAGATAAGGTAATCTATGCCTGAGGTAGAAAAGCCTTAGAATTTCATAAATTCAAAATTTTGTAAACAGTTATTTAATAAATATAACCATATCAATGATAATTCATATCAGGACAAAAGGGCTGACTACTAGCCTGGTGATACCATCGGGGAAATCTCAACCACCATTGCTATCGACCCAGTGAATGTAAATAAACTCATCATAGATATCAGGACTTAACTTTGTATATAGGAAGTACACCACTAATTCATGGTCCAATTACTTTCTATGTTAAATTCCTCCATTTCAAACAGACACACCTCTTTCATTTTAAGTTCAAATAAAGTGACAATCATTGCATGTCATAGCCACACTTTATGGTGTCTTCTACTGAAAAAATCAACATACCTTTAATGGCATATAAGAAAGAACTTGTTCCCAGAACCTCGGATGTACCACAACAGGTACTTTAGATCTGACAAACAGACAAAATGTATCCTCTTTTTAAAATTTGGTGCAGTTTTTTTAATATTTAAAATTAAAAGTCCAAAAGTGTTCTACAATGATCACCAGTCCTTCAGCTTTCATTTGATGTCAAAAATACCTAAATATCCTACATATTTTGAAAGTTACACTCATGCGTAGGAACTATTTTGTGTTAAATATGTACTACTTTCTGGTATGTGCTTTCTGGCCGCGCCCGAATTAGTGGTGTTACACCTATACGCCAGAGGCGCGTTTCGTCTACAAAAGACTCATCAGTGACGCTCGAATCCAAAAAGTTAAAAGGGCCAAATAAAGTACAGTACGGACCAAAATTCCCAAAAATTTGCCAAATACAGCTAAGGTTATCTGTGCCTGAGGTAGAAAAGCCTTAGAATTTCAAAAGTTCAAAATTTTGTTAACAATTAATTTATAAATATAACCATATCAATGATAATTCATGTCAGCACAAAAGTGCTGACTACTTGGTTGGTGATACCATCGGGGAAATAAATCTTCACTAGCAGTGGCATCGACCCAGTAGTTGTGAATAAACTCATCATAGATACCAGGACTAAATTTTGTATATACGCCAAGCGCACGTTTCGTCTACAAAAGACTCATCAGTGGCGCTCGAATCAAAAAAGTTAAAAGGGCTAAATAAAGTACGAGCTTGAAAAGCAGTACGGATTAAAATTCCTAAAAGTTTTGCCAAATACAGCTAAGGTAATCTATGCCTGAGGTAGAAAAGCCTTAGAATTTCGAAAATTTTTAATTTTGTTAACAGATAATTTGTAAATTTAACCATATCAATGATAATTCATGTAAGCACAAAACATGCAAAAGTGCTGACTACTGGGCTGGTTATATCCTCGGGGAAATAAATCTCCACCAGCATTGGCATCGACCCAGTGATTTTAAATAAACTCATCATTGATACCAGGACTAAATTTTGTATATAAGCCGGACGCGCGTGTCGTCTACAAAAGACTCATCAGTGACGCTCGAATTCAAAAAGTAAAAAAGGCTAAATAAAGTACGAAGTTGAAGAGCAGTACGGACCAATATTCTTAAAAACAGTGCTTAATTTTGTATATACGCCAGACGCGCTTTTCGTCTACAAAAGACGTACCAGTTCAAACCAGCTCGACGAGTGAAGTGTACAAATATTCAAATACATATCATATTTATTTTAAAGAATCTCCCCCTTTTTTAATTGGATACAATCACTTTTTTCAAGTCTTTCTAATATTTTGGAATATCACAAAAAAATGAAAAAAGTATGTCGTGTTTATTTCTTTTTTGAACTGCTTAATTACTAAATAGACTTTTTAAATATGAAGATCTGTCAAATGAATTTAATTTTACAAATAGAATTAAGAAACTACTAATTTAAAAGTACTTTAAATCAAGAATAAATCATCAAATATGCATAAACTCCAGAGTTTACTTATTGCCTAAAATTATGTTGGGCAATATGGTGAATAATCATCATCAGATTTCAGGAAATAAATTTAATGCCTGGAAATTGAACGCAATAATTTAATGCCTAGGCGTTAGCTTATTGCCTAGGATTTAAGCTTAATGCCTAATTTCACTTATTGTTGCTAACATATTTATCACTTCCTACGAGCACATAAGAATAATAATACTATTTCCGGATCTAAAATAAAAATGTGTATTATAAATACCTCTCTCTGTCATTTCACTCTGTGGCTAAGTAGTAATGTTAGTAGCTACGGAAAGTTAGATTTTCAAATTATTTATATAAGTTTGTACATTCCGGTATATCATGTTTGAAATAAATTAGAGGCTGTTTTGTCCTAGATTTAGTATCAATATGTTTTTAGAGATAATAAGAAGAAATACGCGAAATAAATTACTTGTGCAAATGTATTTTTCAGTAGTAACAAACTAACAAAGATCATTTAAATGAGAATTATAAATCATTGTCATACAGGCTTATATCATATTTTTTTTTTCATTATAACAATAAAAGCACTATACATTTTTTTAAAGGGATGGTATGGGTGTCTTTTGTCAACTTGGATTGTAATATAGTAGGATATAAATTACGTCAGTTTCTTTATTGATAAACTATCAATTTATAACAGTCTTTTAAAAAGTTTGTCAATTGACGCAACTAATTGCACTATGTTTTGAGTTGATACGCTCAACAGATAATAGAGCGAAAGAAACGAGATACAAAATTTCCAAAGGTAAAAGCCTTAAACAAAAAAAACTTTTAAAATGTCGGTCAAAACATGCAAACTAACATTTTAACCACAGTTTTACCTTAATATTACCATTCGTTTGTTTCAGATACCTGCACAACAATCAATTAACTATTATACCATCAGATTTGTTTCACGAACTAGCAGCGCTTAACACCCTGTAGGTATAAATTGTTGTTGAATATTATCTTAAAATTTCCATTACCTAATGTATTTAGTGACAGAGTATATAACATATACAGACATGGTTATATTCCTTATTGACAACAGTTTCTATACAGCAAAACCTAAATGACGAAGACGTTAGTAGATATACAGATATTCGTAGAGACTTTAACAATTCGCATAAACTATATTTCTTAATAAGCTGTAAAATTCCCCAACTCACGCATTATAAAACATTTCAAATGCCAATGTCAGTAAATGTTCGTTAACAAAACAACACACGACAACAAAGTTAATATACAAACAACAAACACTGAACTACAACCTTCTGAATTTGGACTATGGTGAAATATCACAATATAAGGAAAAACTGTTAAATGAAGGGAAAAGGTCTTGGTAACCTTGATTTACCACATCGATGCATTAAAAAAAAATCACACAACACTTAAGACACAAAACACTGAGCTATGAATACTGCAAGTTACTGAAAGATAGATTTAATATAATAAGAACTAATAATAAAATCTACAATCAGAACAAAATATCACTCAATAAATTTTTATATGTCTTTTATATCTTCAAATACTTAAATTTGATTGGTCCGTTAGAATTTCTCTTTTGCTTATTATTATGTCAGACAATATTGCCGACACTTCTTTCATAGCATTTTCATGTACAATATGAATGCATGGGACTTTGGGGTTCTACAGAAATAAATAGTGAAACATAACCTGAACTGTTACTCCTATTCTAATGCATCACTAATAAAAACAAAGTATAAGACACATGTTACATCGAGGAAAAAAATGTATAACTATTTTGATAAAATAAAATTCCACGAATAAAAAAAAACTATATGAAAATTACAAGGCGGATAATTTTGAACGCCAGAGGCGAATTTTTGTTAAAAGATTAGATTTTACATGGGTTTTTTTCATTGTTTCTTTGCTGTTCCATTGACAAATCCCATACACTTCTTTTTATTCACATTATAATTTTTTGTTTAACAATTTTACAAATATTTAAGCTGTTATTCGGAAAAACGATGTCAGTTAACAAAAAAAAACAACGAATATGAACTTTGAAATGACATTTTACCTAAATTTCCCAAAATATGTGTTTATATTCATCTCTTAAATGTCCATCAACTAAAAAAGTTATCGTTTTCAATCAAGCCACTTGAAGCGTTTATAATCTGCCTATTTAATAATCGGAAATACCAAACGATGTTAGAAAGCTAAAAAATAAGGTGTGATATTTTAACACACATTTTAAGACCTTTTAAAAAGCCTTCACCGTGTTAAATGTTGGTTGAATAAAATGATAGTTTGAATACATTATATTTTCACCATCGGTCATGTCATTCACTGCATTGCTGAAGACCTCACATAATTTTCAAGATGAAAAGTAAACAACACAAAATTATTCAGTAATATGTGTTTTATTTCTCATGATATCATAAGACTATTTATTTTCCTGTATATAATTACCAAAAATGTGGGAATTGCATGCAGTTATATTAAAAAATTTGAAGCTGGCGTTTGTTGAAACACATATAAGAGCATCTTTTATATCGTTCAAGCTATGTCTTTTATAACGGAAAATAACACGCATGACGTGGCATTTTTGTGAATTAGAATGCTTACCAATAGCTAACTTCGTTGAAACTATCTGATGCACTTTAAAGGACAAAAAATCCAAATATAAGGGTATAAACAATAATGATACGAAAACGAATATAATAATACAAATTAAGATGACTAATTGATATAAGTGATTAATCTCATCTATGAGTTTGAATGTCCCTCTGGTATCTTTCGCCCTTCTTTTCTAACATTATTTTTCAGATCTGATGATTATCTTTTTTTAATGTTTAAAAATTAAGATCAGTGTGAAACCACTATACATGCTGTTAAGCAAAAACAAGGAATATCCTTGAATATCAGATTTCTTACTGGCAAACATTACAAGAATAGGGGAACAAAATCGTTTGCATTTGTTTTTGAATTTCAATTCAAAATTAAGCTTTATTTCAAATCATTTAGACACTGGAAGGAATAAAAAAACATAACAACATAAAAGACGTGTAAAGAGCTAATTTCCTGCAACTCCATTTAGCTTAAGATAAAGAAACACAACAATAAATCATATATATATAGGAAGAATGCTATTACTTAGTTAAAGAATGTGGGATTACAATCAACTAGACATGTTACGGAAAGGTATATTCACGATGTTGAGGTTGACAAATTACACTTTAAATGTGGGGACGGTGTCAAAACACAAAAGAGATTACCTGTGTATACATTGAATATTACTTAAAAACTGCATTGATCCTTTCGGAGGCAATTCCGTATAGAAAGAATATTCAATAATATTCTTACCATAAGAAATATAAAAAATAGACATTAATAAATTCCATAATATATTAAAGAAACTGTATTGCAAAAAAATGGGTGGGTAAGGGGGGGGTGGTCATGTAAATGCAGTAGATGTGCAGGGAAAACAGAGACATGGGATACATTAGTGTGTGATTTCTTTGGCGAGCCCTTAATAGGCTTTGCAAATAATCTTAAGTAATATTATCTGTTTATACCTACTCGTGAATATATATATAACGGTCACTTTTATATAGTTATAAAAAGAAAACAAAGGAGTGTATTTATTTTGAGCCAGTTGTTTGCCATCTAAATTTGTATCTAAAGGGTCTGTTTTAAAACACCTAAAACACGACCTTTATACAATTTCAACTTGAAACATGTTGCATTATATAGGGTTAGAAAATATACTTCCGGTCATATAGCTTCAAAGGCATGAATTTTCCTCCTTTATTTCCTTCCAACTTTGTCTTAATTCAAACAGTAACGAGTTTCAGCTCAATTTGTTTTTTTTATAAGGGGTTTGGGATTGATTGATTGTTGGTTGCTTAACTTCCAGTGGCAAATAGTGCATGCATGTTCCGAACGATAAGAGTTTTGTGTATAATATGACTGACTTCTCACCGGGAATGACATCCCTTCAGAGTTCCAAAAGCATTTCATAATTACTTTGCTTGTACACCTTAACACAACCTTATGCAGATATTTTGTATTTTATGAATTCTTGAAACGTTTTTCCTTTATTTAAGCTAACAATGCTAGGGTTTTCTCTGAAAAAAAATTTGGCGTTTTTATAAAATCTGTTGGATAGTTACTTTTAACTAGTCTACGGAGGTACCAGTTGATTTTTCGGGGAGGGGGCTAGGATTGAATTAATAAAGGCAGGACAGGAGTTTTGAGTTAAAAAAAAAGACAAAATGAGCAACTTGGACAAAAAAACTCATATCTAACTGGCTTACTATGTATTTATAATCAATCTAGAATCGAATGAACTTGTAGAACCCTCAGTCCCCCTTTTACTAGCCCAAACACTCCTGAAGGGGGTACACATTTCATGTCTAATGATAGCCAACAATAAAATATCACAAAAGCAGTTGCCGTATAGGATGTTACAAAATGATGTTCTAGATAAATGTGAATTGAATTAACCAAGACGCACAGGATTTAAATTTTACCCTGTTTAAATCTATAATCAATGTGTTGACACCGTCCCCAAATTTAAGGACTAATTTGTCAACCTCAGCGTCGAGAATATACCTTTTCGTAACATGTCTAATAACTTCAACTCTTCAAGATACGTTTAAAGACTTATCAGCGTTCCATTGTCTGTTTGCTCAAAGTTAATCTTCGAACAAGCAGGGGCAAATCCATCTGTTATTTATTCTTAATTTAACACATTCAATAGAACTATGATATTTTATATAATTTAAAGGTGCTCAAAATTTTTGTAGGGATTTGAGAGGAAACAATTTGACATTCGTCAGGAATGATTCTTTTGAAAATAACATTAAGTTAGGCGGTCTGTAAGTAAAAATATTAGCAAGATGTTATTTTAGTAATTTAAAACCATAGTATGAGCTATTTAAATATAAAATTTCTGTTGAAGTCTTTATGCAAGTAATTAATGAGTAGGGTGTGCTCTTTGGACTGATGTTTTGTATGAAAAATAACAGTAGTTGTGTTAACCCAATGAGGATGTTGTGTATTACTGCTCTTTTTACCATATTTGTCTAACAACAATCATAAAAGCCTCACTTCTCGTATAACATATAAGCTAAAAAAAATCCTCAAGGAATTTGTGTTTGTACAGGCTGATAAGGCTTTACAACCAGAACTAAATAACATGAAAGTTCTAACTATGTACTGGCCTCCAAAGCTGCACAACACACCTTACCAATATAGATGTATTTTCTCTTCAAGCAATGTTTGCTAAACTAAATTGTTTATTCTACTTATAAGTTACCTTGGTACAATCAAAAACCTATACACAAAAGTGTTCTATGATATAAAACAAGGTTACAAACACTAAAACCGAGGCAAACACATCAAAGATAAGAGAAATACAACGGAACAACAGAAACACTGCACAGCAAGAACGATAAAAACGCCAACAGTAATAGAATCAGTCTACTTCTTAACAACTGCTATATTCCTAAATTGGTACAAAATATTTTAAGAAGAAATGGCTAGCCAAACCTCCCGCTTGAATGACAATGTTAAAAACACCCTGAATATTGATTCTGCTGAACTGTCTTTAAATGTGATTTTATTATTGTTTGGTTCATTCATATGTTTCGGAATTTTATGTGACATACATAACTAATATGCATTATCATTTAGGGGTCTGCTCAAATACGCCTTAAGTATCAAGATGTCTCGTTGTGTAGAACACCTTTTGGTAACCTTTGACTTCTACTCTTTAGTCATGTTGTAGTCCATTTTGACACATTCCCTCTTTCCATTCTCAATTTTATCTATCATATACCACATCACCTAATTTGTATCTCAAGAGGAAACAAGAAACTTAAGTTTTATATTAGGATTATCAATGCAGCAGTGATTATTTAAATTGTTTAGCTAAATAAATATAAATCATTAATGGAAATTGAAATCTTAACAACTCCTGAAAAACCTGAAAACAAATTTTTGTTCGGCTATGGTTAGTCTTTCTGTTAAATTCGAGATGTATTCGTTGCGGAGAGGTTTATACTATTCAATTAATTTGCATTCAATTCAGGATTGTTAAGTAGTTGCCCTTGCAATTAAATATGATGTTGATGTTGAATTTATTGTACAGGTAAATACCAACCACTGCACACTCGGAATGTATTGCCATCATATATTAATGAACTGAGACCGATTTATCGGAACAGTATATTCTTTAGTCTGACAATTGATTTAAATAATATTGTTCAGTCTTTTTAAGACCTGTTTTGATCATAATGACAAGAAAACAAAGAACAAAATCTCTAATCGAAGCCCAATGAAAGACATTTAACAAAATTATCAATATCAAATGACACAAATACTAGAAAAAAATATATAAAATAATAGTTCAGAGAACAATTGAAGGTCTTCCCACCAAAAAACATGTATTTTGAAATGAAAGAAGTAAAATTTGGTTTAAAATGTCCTTTCCAGCGTTAAATGATAGCTTATTGTATGTTGATTCCAAATATATATGGTTTCTATATAATATTTTCAAAATACATGTATGAGAGAAATTTGTTAGTTCCGGTTCGAAAAATGTTTCTTCTGGCATTATTTGAATGTTTCCTTTACACTGATTTCCCAAAATATCTGGTTCTATATACTTTTAAATTCATAAAGAACAAAAAGAAAACCAATACTAGGTCTTTCCACCGAAAATGAAAAGACCTAATAATAAAGCAGTTCAAACGAACTATATGTACACAAAATCAAAGCATTTGTGAAAAGAAGTGCGACTAGCGTCAAGACATTTGATAACTTTTCGGTATAATTCCAACATTTAGGCAGTAATAGATTTGAAGTTCGAATCAAGTAAAGTGAATGTCGAAACATCTTGCTTATTTCATTTTACATCATTCGATTTTGATTTTGATATGTACAGTTTATGTAAATTAAAAAGTATTACATAAGTGTCAATCACTAAACAGAATTATCTTCTGACTAAACACATAATATTATACGTAATTAACAGAACCTTTGCAGAGTAGTTGCTATCATTTCATGTTTATATGTGTTAATATCATTGGAAATATGTGTTTTGCAGTATATGTGATTAATTAAGGCTGAGAGGTTCCAGCATATTATTATATTTTATAAGGCAGCGTGTACGTAAGAATAGAAAGTTAGAAACCATTATTATTTTAATTATCCTTTTGTATTAATGTACAAACAGGTATCTTGACTTAGTCTGTGATTGTAAAAATGTTCCCTTCTGGTCCTGGGTAAAATCAAAAGTATTTTACATAAGAGCATTATGTTTAGACCGGAATAATGTTCAACTCTCAAGTCTTCTAGGAAGTGATTTTGATAACTGTACCTGTAAGTATGTTTGTTTATTAAATTGTTAAACTAGGACAATCAAGTTGACTGTTCATACTTATATTTACCTTACATTAAATAACTAATACTAGTTCTCATCTCTGATTTGGAAAAAAAAGTCTTCAATATTACAAGATTTACAATTGTATACGCTATATGTTTAGACCGGAAATTGTATGAGTGTTACTTCTACAAAAGCATCATCAGTAACACTTGAATAGATAATAGTTAGCAGGCAAAATAAAATACAGAGTTGAAAAGCATTGTTTTATACGATAATATATTATAATCCTTAGCATATAATCACCAGACAACTAAGGGTACCAGTAGTAAACCATTGATCGAAATTCATAAATCGATAGAGAGAAAAAAAACAAATCCGAGTTACAAACTAAAACTGAGGGAAACGCATCAAATATAAGAGGAGAACTACGACACAACAGAAAAACAACGTTAAAATGTAACACACACAAAAACGAACTACAATATAACAATGTCCATTTTCCTTACTTGGTTCAGGACATGTTAAGAAAGAAATAGTGGGTTGAACCCGGTTTTGTGGCATGCTAAACCTCCCGCTTTTATGGCAATGTTAAATATAACATTAAAATGACAACATTACATGACAGGATTACCATACAAATAAATCGGAGAACATATAAGACAGGGAAACACACGAATAATAGCTAACAAAAGGTACCAGGTCTAAAATTTATTACGTGCGTTTCGTCCACAGAAGACTAAGAAGTTATGGGATGTCCTTTTGAATATGATTGAAAAACATAAACGATTACAAATGTATAATAAGATCTGTTAAACTAACCTTAATATTTCTTACTTTAAAAAAAAAAAGGGAAGAGATTTTACAGTGCTGTTTTTACATTCAGGTCAAAATTGTATTCAACGCTTGTCAAAAATCAGTTCATTCCCAATATGTATTTAACCGGTTGGAAGATTATGCAACGTAAATAAGATGTAACAATACGGGCTACTACTCATATTCGAAAACAAAATGTAATCTAATTAAGACTCGTTAAAGGAAAAATAGGAAGTGCAGTCATTTCATAAGTAAAGCACTTTTTGAATGCATTCATAATATAAAGGCTGAAGTATTTTGATCATGTTGATCACTAGAAGACTAGCATAGAACAAAAATACTGATAACTTTCCTATTTTTTTCTACTGGAATAATTTAAATAAGAATCCTAAATTTGTTTACATACATTTTTTCATGTAGAATTTTGTCTCAGTATGTCTTAATCTAATATTTACGAAATGCGTGTTTAGCGTGCCAAATTTCAATCTGGTTAAATTTATAAATGAGGTTTTGTTATTTCAACATTGGGATATCAGTACATTTCAAATTGTAAATATTCACAGACAATTCCTGTCCATACTTTTGTTCAAATGGAGCATCTTGTAGTCAGAACAATTATGGTGATCCGGTTTGCTCATGTGTTGGTCGCTGGACTGGAACTACATGTACAGGTAGGATCAAATATACATGATATATTTGTGGATATGTTCACGGTGTATTCATGATAATTTTCGAGGAAAATGTTCATGTAAATCAAATATCATAACTTTAAGGTAAATTCAGCTACTTTATTTTTGGCTCTAAAAGTCGTATAACAATGATGTCTTACTACATTTTTACCGAAACATTACTACATTTTCTACTGACGACTTTATCATGCGATCATCGAAACATGCGATGGGGAGCGTCTTTATTTAGCACATTTGTTTATTTCCTTATTTACACCTACACGTTTGTGAAAACTTATCATTTCCATTATGGAATTCAGTGGCCGGACCAATTTAACAATCTAGTGTGCGTAAAGTTCTATTACCGTTCGAACAAAATTTTACGGATCGCTTTAATTTTTGTATACACTATTTCATAAAGGTGGTATGGGATTATAAATAAAAAACGAATGAAATTGTTCCTGTATTGCCAAAACGTAGAATGTATTGTTCAAATTGATAATACAAATTATTGGTAACCGAGCTTTTTCTAAAGGTACAGGTTGTGAAAAATGCACATACAGATTGCCCAGGAAAATAACATCATTGTGTGAATAAAAGCTCAACTAAATGATAAAATTGTAAAATTAAATACGAGAAGATTAGAATATGCTTCCAGAATATTAAAAGAAACGAAAGTTGTCATCATAGAGCTCGTAACAATTTTACGTGCCAAAAATAGCAATGGCTGTCAGATGAATAGGTTTGGTCATTCATGATGATAGTAAATCCTGAAAAGCTCTTTGGATTCACAGGATATACTTCGTAATAATTTTCCTATTCCTTATTTTAATTCATTTTAGTAGTATAATGCTTATTTATTGTTTGCGCAAATTGCTTTTTAATAATAAGCTTATTTACTAACTTCAACGTATATATGAATATGCCATTTTTTTTACTAATATTATGATTAATTACACTAAAAACCTTTCTATTTACATATTTTTCAAGGTTCTAAAGTATTTAAAATCAATTTCTTTAATATTAGATCTACTTCAGAAGGGTTAGCAGATCCATCTTCACATGTGGCACCCGTTCTGAAGCTCATTTTACTCTCATGTGCACTTGAATGAGCTGAAACAGTATAGTGATCTGAAAAATTCATTAACGGTCTATATAGATATGACCTGTCCATGTTCAAACTTTCTATTATTTGTTATTTACCTGCACAACCTAATAATTCTACATTGTTTAAATTAAACGGTACAGTATACTTATTTGACTCCAAGCAAAATGTCTGAACTGTACTAACGTAAACGTAAAGACTATATATAAATGAGAATGAATTAAAACATGCTATACTTTTCAGATTATTTACGATTTTTGAAGAAAACTTTATATAATGTGGTTTGGGATTAAAAGATAAACGACGAAAAGACAATACATGAAACACTTAACGCAAAAACAAGATTTAGCAACACGAATCTCATCAAAATCTTACAGCAAATTTCAGGATGTCAGTACAAATAAGCAGTTCCTTCGTAAACTGTGTAACTCAATGCGATTGAAAAAAGATGATATGCGTATTGTGAGATGTCACAATTCAGAAAAATATTATTTTTATCGGTAATCAACCACAGACCAATGAAATTAAATTCATTATTCATAGATGACTACAATTAGTCAACTTTTGCTTTTCCACTTTGTACCTGTTTGGCTTTATAACTATTTTGGTCTGAGCGTCACTGATGGGTTTTATGTAGATGAAACGCGCGTCTGCCGTATTAGATTATAACCCTGGTACCTTTGATAACCAATTGCATTATGTTTAAATTTACTCCATTATATATGATATGTTAAGTTGTCGTATGCCTTTTGGTTCACAGTCTTTTAGTTTCAGGTTTCAGTTTCAGCAATTACAAAAATGTTATACACATTCGTATAAGGATTATTCATCAGGTTCGAAAGACTTTAATCAATTAAAATTAACATGTAACAGGTAAGAAACATTGTAAATTGTAAGATTTTCCTTTAGAATAATGTCTTTTGAAACATGGATTCAGCGTAAAAAGCAGATCAATAACTATGCTACGCTGGAAAAGAAGAGTCCAATCATTTCTGTGTGTTAATAGTTAAAGAGGTACCATAGTTGCAACACAAACGAACCCTTTAGTTTTTATATACACTGTCGATTCATTTATTTTCATAGCTATCAATTGTCGAGGATAGAAGGATAATCAATTTTCATAGATAATTAATTTCATGGGAGTTACCAAAGGCAACGAACAGGTCTGTAGAAAATTAGAACTTTGTTCAACATAATGATTCGTTTTTCACCCCTTACAAAGTAAATTATCGAAAATAGTTATCCCTCATAAAATAATGAATCAATAGTATACGGAGCCGCAATCATTAATTTGTTTCTGATAAATACAGTTTTGGTGGGTTGCATTATCATTTAGATCAACACGCAAGGTGACAGTGATAACAGATAACAAAAGCGTAAGTATTATAACAGTGTCAAATCTATTGACATAAGGATAATTGGTTAATGTCTCAGTGTTTTCCTCAAAATGACGGTATTAATGAGCTACCGCAAATGTTTTGTTAACAGGTGTCATTGTCATTATTATTGTATGTTATTTTTATCATAAATTTTGATTTATACGGACGAATAAACAAACAAACAAACGGACGCATATAATAGAAAACATATAGTTTAATTCAGTCAACAAGAATTCCAAAACAAATCCTGACACACTGTAGTATGGCATTTTCAAACAAAATTGATACAAAAACAACCAAGTTATCATGACTTGTAACTATAATCCACAAAGCGAAAGACGTGAAGTCCAGCAGAAACTTTATTTAATTCATTGGTCTGTTATAAATTACACTCAGGCGGAAAAGAGTTTCGTCACAATAAAAAAAAAATCCATTGGTAATATTCAGGTATTGCTCAGAAAATAAAGGCAACAGTAGTATACAGCTGATGAAAGTCATATTGATTGAGAGAAAAAAAACTGGGTAACAAACTAAAACCGAGGGAAACGCATCATCAATAAGAGGAAAACAACGAAACAACAGAAACACTGAAGTGCTCCACAGGTTATGTGTAATCTTTTTGTATAAACAATATTTTGAAACATACATCATTCAAATATAAGATACCAAAAAATTGGAATAAAGAATTACTTAGCGACAAGTTATCGAAAAAAAATAATAAAAAGAGACAAGTGCAACAAAAGGTAAAACAAAGAAACAAAAATAAAAAAATGAAATGGAAAACTTAAGGAAAACAAAAAAGTGTTAATTTCGGGAGGGCGGTGGGTAATGCAGCCAAGTGTTTGTACTTGCCAGTCACAAGCCTGGATAAATGCAGAGTGCCAATCTGAAAGCATAAGTGTATATATATAAAACGCATGAATAAGTACTGAGAGTTGACAGAGCAAATTTTCACACAAATCTAAAGACTTTTATAATTTTTTTGCCTTTGTATTGAACCAACATTAGACGCTCTTGTGCATCTATATATAAAGTTTGCTTGTTGTTTTTCTTTTCTATAAACTCTGATAATAATTTTCCGAACGCACTGTATTATCCCGATAATGTAAAACATAGTTCCAGTAGATTTAAATTTATGTATATATGTGTTTATTACACCATTTAGATTCTGCTGATTATTCAATAGAAATAAACACATGGTGAATGGTAAAGTCGGGATTCTAAGAACAAATTCTCAAAACATGAAAAACCTGTAACTTAGCAATGAATTGTATCAGTAATCAAGTTACATATAGTCAATACACTTCTCTTTGATTTAAATTTGATCAGATTATGTTCATTCAAAAGTAATTAAATCAATGAATATAAATATTAAAGGTTGCATTTATGTTAATATCTACAATACAATAACTCATAGGAACTCCTTTCACGGCTAAAAATGACCACTTTTTCTATGAAGTTTTGGAAAAAAATCATGTCCTAGAATAGAAAGTTCATAGGCACTTCAATTTTTTTTTAAAGTCAAAATATAGGGCTGTGCGGCATATTTTCAACGTTTATATAATCTGAACTTCTAAGAGAAACTTACACTAAATTTCTATCCTATCCCTACCTTGACTTAAGGAGTTCCATAGATTTCAGTATGACTAATATGCATATGCATATTTACTGGTAACATTCCCAAGTTATGTCTCCACAAGATGAAACATAGAAATCATTACTGGGAACCAGTACGTAATCACAATTAGTTATTTATGAATAGTATATATCTTTTTAAAGGAGGCGTGGTTTGAGAAACAGCTGTTTTTACAAAGTACGACCTAAACTATATTTTACTTTTTACAAAATATTCTAAGGATGGAATAAATGTCCCTTCAACTATACAAGTTATGATCAAAATAATTTAATTCCTTCATTATGTTGTAAGGGATAATATAGATAGACTGACGTATTTTTATCATACTAGTTTAATTGTTCATTGTCACTTTTTACAGTAATAGTTTACGTTTTTGGTATGGAATCGATGCAGCTTGTATTTCGTTTTATCTGTTTGTCGATGTTAATTTGAGCTGCTTGAGACATGACTAAAATACGTTTGTCATTTATGTGTAACAAGTCCTTAACGAAACTTAATCAGTGTGCATTTTATGGTGTTGCTTTTTATTGAACAGATCTGGATAGTGTTGAATCAAATATATCAGGTACTATTGTGGGTGATATTAGAATAAAGGAAGCGATGGTGAAAAAATCAGCTTCCCTTCTAAAGGTCTTTATTTAAAAGACATATTTTCGAACAGACAACTTTAATCTTAGCTGGACTATTGTAAAAAAATATTTCATGAGGTGCTCTATACATAATTCAGGAAATATAGTATGATTGTCAAGGAGACAACTAATGAATTGAGAACTATTGAATTAAAGCAACTATAAGAACCCGTACGACCTTCTGGAAAAAATCTATGAACCATTCAACTTTATATGAAGAAATATAAGACAAGAACTTATTATAAAAAGAAAATTAAATGCTTGATCGAAACATTAAACGAAAAACAGATATGACACAAATTTTTTACAGGCTACTGGTATGAGAAAAGGCACTCACATATCAGGACTGTTAAACATGTCTTCAACTAGTCCAGCGGCTACAAGCATATTTCAGACGATTTGAGCTCAGATCAAAATAATTATAAAGCCAAACAAGTTCAAAATTGAAGAACATTAATGAGGACCCAAAATTCCAAGGAGCTGTGCCAAATACGGCTTAAAACAAACAACTCAAAACCTTAGATGATAATCTACCTATTACATCTATAACTTTGAAATTTCTGCAGAACATGTTCACTTCATTAATATAGATATAACTTTCAGACTAAACGTTATGGCAATTTATCTATTTTAAACTGAATTATTTCACCCATTAAGTGATGCGATTGGAAAATGGAATTATGAAGACACCATATCATCTTGTTTGTGTTTCATATAAAATATGAAGCATTTAACTTCGTATACAAGCAGTTTTTTTTCTTCACAAAACCCGAGTTCATCTATTGTAGATGTTTTTTTTTGTAAAACTGTTTTTTTTTGTAAAACTGTTTTAAAATAATATTGGTTATTAAGGGTAAATACTTTGTATCATTTTGTGAAACTCATCTTGTAACATTTCAGGTCCTTTGGTTCAGTGTAGGTTCTTATTAAGAAAAATGTACGTTCTACATAAATATAAAAAGTAATGGCATAGATTATGTTGTACATCGAAGTCACAGTTACACCTAGGGTTTGGCCTTGATTTTTTTATGCATGTGGAATATCATACGATTGATTTTATGTTTCACACTTGATTCAGAGTATTCATTTTCAGCCTACTTTCAATACTTCAATTGAAAGGATAAAGTAATGCCATTTATATATCAGGTAAGTAAACTTTTATTTAGTCCGTCCTAAACGTACAAGTGGACTTTCATGTGTTGCAGTAAACATTCAGATACAGTTATAGCAAGTATTCAAGTCGTGTTAACACCTCTTAAATTTTGTTATACCACCATCAGATAACCGGAACTTTTACATAAGGTTATTCGTGGTCAACATGACTCATCTCCTTAAAAAATATCAATATAAACTTAAAATAAAAAAGACAGGACTTTATTTTTTACGATCCAAACTAAGATACAGTCTCTGTTTAAGATTTATAATTTAAATAGCAATTTAACACTTTATGGAACTCTATCAAGCTTGGAATAAGACAGAAGGTTCCTCAGAATGATAACACCAAGATGTTTGCTTGTCATGTCTACTTTTTTTTTGCATTTTTACGAATACACCTGATAAATAGACTTTTTTTTTTTATTTTGAGGACAACATTACAACCAATGCACAAACTGTGGTTGGTACGACACAAGCTTACATAAAACCATTTGCATATATGGTTCTTCTTTTGAAATACAGAAAATGACAAAAGGAGAGTATCTCTGTTTTACTGAATGTGTTCTCAACCTTCATGGAATTAAATTCGTAAATGTTAAAACTAGGTACCGATTTTTTTCAAACGTTTTCGCAATTCTGAAAAAGTGCGATTTGATACATGATGGATAGTTTTTTTACCGATTGTACCAATTTGACTAATTTTGTCATAACAAAACAAACCTCTATTTATCAAAATGCAACATTTTATGACAAACATCAGACGATATTAAGTCTATACTGTTGCAATTGCAACATAAGTAATACATAAAAAAATAAAGGCTTCATATACCCATTGACCGAGGAGTAAAACAAGGGGACAGTATTAGTCCCACACTCTTCAATTTATTTATTAATGACATAGTTGAAAATTTTGACCATAAAGGTTCAAAACTCTTGAGAATATTAAATTCTGATATAGGAAGTCTGTTGTTTGCCGATGACCTTATAAATTTATCTGAAAGTAATAAAGAAGGTCTTCAAAATAGCTTAAATAACTTATCAAATGACTGTGAAAAGTGGCAGTTATGTCTAAATGCTAAAAAAACAAAAACGATGATCATTGAACAAAAAACTACAAAACTGGAACCATACATTGTAAGGTTCAACAATGAAAAATAAAGGCAACAGTAGTATACCGCTGTTCAAAACTCATAAATCCATGGACAAAAAACAAAATCGGGATAACAAACTTAAACCGAGGGAAACGCATTAAATATAAGAGGAGAACAACGACATAACACTAAAATGTAACACATATAGACAAAATCCCACGAGAATAACAAATATAACATGTATATATAACATCAAAACCAAATACATGAATTTGGGATAGACAAGTACCGTGACACGTCTTATCGCAATGTGAATTTACACTCAAAAATAAGAGAAAACAAACGACACAACGTTATAATGTAATACACACAGAAACGAACTATAATATTAGTCCCACACTCTTCAAAAAATTGATAACGTTACTGAGTATAAATTTCTGGGCACTCTGATAAAAAATAATGGAAATCTAAATGCAGGTTTAACAGATTTAGCCAAAAAAGCTAGGAAAGCTCTGTTTTCAGTAAAAACACATGCAGCCTTTTTGTGAAATTTCCCTGTTAATGTATCCTGTAATTTTTTTGATTCTCTTATAAAACCAATTTTAACATATAATGCTGAAATATCATACATGGATACATATCAATCTTATTATAGAGAAAAAGGCAGATTAAAATCCCAAAACAAAGATATAGATAATTTCCAATATTTGGATAAGACTCCCTTCGAAAAGGTTCATGTTAATTTCTGTAAATATATTCTAGGTACTAAAAAACATCTGCTAATTTAGGTGTTAAAGCTGAACTTGGTAGACAACCAATAGAAAAATATATAAAAACACAAGCAATTCTTTATTGGGCTAGATTAAACACTGAAAACATAAACTCATTACTAAAAGAAAGTTATACATTAAGTAAATACCTTGATTCACAAGGAATTTATACTTGGTCCACTTTTATCAAAGATTCAACACAAGAAATGAATATTGATATACAAAAAATAATTTCCTGTCAAAATATGGAACAAGTTCACAAACTAAAGCCTTGGATCAAGAATATTACAAGAAAATTTTATAAAGAACTACTGGAAAATAAAATAAACAGTTTGAACGAAAATAACAAACTTTTTCTTTACAAAATTATTAAAATCAAACAAGACCAAGAATTTTATCTAAAATATCCAAATTTTGAAACTAGACGTTTATTTACCAAAATTAGAATTAGTGACTATAATTTACTCATTGAGAAGTGAAGATATCTAAAAATACCTCGAGACAATAGAACATGTCCAACTTGTAAAACCTTAGAAGATGAAAATCCCTTTCTCCTCTACTGTCAATTTAATAATGTTTTGCGTATAAAACTTTTTAATGACATGGCAATAGATGATCCTATGTTTCCAAATCTATCTGATACTCAAAAACTAGTAGTCCTACTAAATCCTTCTAATATAAACCAAGTGAAAAAAAACAGGTTCCTTTATAAAACAAACTTTAGAGCTGAGGACAGGGGACTCTTAGTTAGTTTTACTTGTATATATATAGATATGTGTGTGTTCAACTCAGTTATGTTATTGTTGTTGTTACTTTTGTTTATGTCACAAGTATAAAGTTACTTATATGACAAATAAAGATTATTATTATACAAATGTTTGTACTGCAGGGTGCAATAAATGTGAAATGTCAGGAATCACCATACAGATTATTCTTGCCATGTATATACGTTGGCATACTTAGAACAGTAGAATTTACGTAACGTTTGGTGAGTTGCAATAAATATTAATGAGGGCAAATCAAATAAATCAAAATGAACACTAACATAAAAATCCAATGCTTTGGTTTAATGAACTTATCTTAAAATGGTATTGTCATATAAAACTTACTCCATTGACATCAGAGACAGCACGCAGAAATGGGCATTACACGTAATAAAGAAATAACAACTTCAGTAAATATATGCGTATGTAAGTTAAAAACCACAGTAATAATATAAACTGGAAAAATGTTTCAACGTTTTCGACTATGCTTTCGCACGTGGTTCACCGGTGAAGATTAATTAATGATAAAACTATACTTGAAATGTATATGTTGTGCATGCTAGTTTGAGTAATATATAAGTACTATTTTCAATAATCAAAAAGTAAAATGCGAATGTTTAATCCTTTGGTTCATTTCTGGCAACAAGTTAACCAACATTTTTAGATTGATGTTGGTGTTTTGAAATGTATTTAAATACAAAGCCTACTGGGTACAGACCAATCTATAAAGTGCTAGACATTCGCATAAATACTCGGTGCATTGCGAATGCCTTATTTAAGTTACCAATACGCAACATACGTAAGATTAACAATGACTAATTGGAAATGAGGTTTTGTGTTACAAAAATGTGAAAATTATTTTAAATCAAGGAATTATCTCCCTCATGCTAATCTATGATTCCTTGCACTACCTGGACTATCCTTGTTTTCCACTTAGGTTTAAAGGCTCTTCGTTTTTTTTTCTCTTCAAATATTTGTCCTCGAAGAGAAATCTTTTTTTCAAAATACGCATCTCGTGCAGAAAAATGTGTTCCGTTAATGTTACACTGACCTCAAATCATTACAGTTTGAAATATTCTTAATACTAGACCTTTTCAACAACTCTTGACACCAACTAATCACACCAACAGTTTACATGTAAAATAGATTGGTCATCTCAAAGACAATAACGTCTGATTATCATAACGATATATAAATTCGGTTCAGTGGGTATATATAGCTACAGAAGATATACAAAACATAAAAAGTAATCTATCATATACTATTCTTATTAAATGTATTTACACGACATTTCACGTTGAATTAAAAAAAATATGGCAATCAATCCGCATCCTGAACAGCTCTCTCTCTTCAATTTTGTTATTATGCCGCATGTCAATGAGAATAAATGTGTATCTGTAAAAGTGTTTCTGAGAATTTCTGAAACATTATTACTGGTTCGTTTGTTATCTCACTTGTTAACATGGTTGAAACTTTTTTAAACGAACTTAACCTTACCCGATGTTCATATTCAATTTTGGGAGATGTAAAAGCATATTGATTTCAAAGGTCGAAGGAAAAGATCAAGATACCTAGTTAAGTTGGTGTATTTCCTTCTTGAATAAGGGGAGATGTATCAATATTTATGCAGTACATACCTGTGTATTGAATTTTTAATTCCACATACTAGTTACTATAGCTTGGTCATTGTAAATTCATGTTGGATAGTGCTAAGCAGGGGTTGGGAGTCCAATGACTTATGTTATGTCCTTTATTTAATTATATGGTCGTCCTCACGAACTGATTGTCCAATATAATTGCCCGTGTTCCGAAAAAAAACAACAGACGTTGTCCTTTTTGTCGTAAAGCCATTCCCCAGTTCTCAAAAATGACCTCTGAGTTTCTTGCAAGAAGCGGGAAATACTTAGTAATAGAGTGTGATGGGTCCGTGTTGATCAAGTATCGTTAGTTGTATATGTTACACTGTCATTGCTATATTTTATTTTGTTGTCCCTGACCAGACAATACTCGGTTTTCACCTTGAACTCGTCAACCGTATCGATCTATAACTTGCTGATTGTTTTGATAGCAGTTTGCATCAATGGACTAATTTATAAAGGTGTTAATTGTATAGTTAAATTGTAACCCGTTTCGTTGACTATAGAATAATAAGTACTAAATTGGGGTCCCATTACCGGCAATGCTATGTTTAGCAATTATCTCCTTAAAAAGCGTTTTTATTACACTAATTATGGAAAAACTGCTGTTGTTTAATTGGAGCTCGATATCTATTTGTGATTTTACCGCACTTAAATATATATATTCCATGGCTTTTCTTGGTGAATTTTGGTTTTTTTTACGATGCCTTACGATTTCGCAGTAAATTTTCTTTAATTTTGATCAACATTTAAAAAATAAATCCCGACCCTTCGTTCTATACATTTAAGGACAAAAAGGTGGTTGCATGACACTTTATTCATAATGCTTTCCAGAAAAAAAATACATAAATGATAGAACAAACAATCACAGAGAGCCATATATTATTATCTCTATGTCATGTTTCCTTCATAAAATGGCTGGGCCCATGTAATTTTATTTGGTACATTGTAACCACTAACCATCATGTAGCACAGAAAACACATGGATCAATAAGCGGAATAGATCTGTTGAATGATAAAAAAAAAAAAAGGTATAACAAGGACATCTGGTATCTACCAATTATTGCCACAGCAACCATTGCCAGGGTTTTAACCTCTTTTACCAGTGAATGTAATTGAATACAAATATAAAAGTAATTTACTTTAAGTATTTATTTCTGTTAGTGTATTTCAGACGTATACATTTCAACAATATAACAACAATCGAGGAAGGAGCATATAATTTTTTTTTTTTTTTTTACGTCAAATGTAGGTATATGTTCAAGACTTTCAAAGCTGTAATATTCAAAGTCTAGTTTGTCTTGTAAAAGACCCAGGCTACTATTTAATTGTTAATGTTGATTAAAATTGTCCACGTAATTATTGATAGTTTATTTTGGTTCAATTCATTATGTTTAAATCTTAAACAAATCTCTCAAGATTAGATATGATAACATTTTCATGAGGTGTTACTCATCATTCTTTATATTTGGATAAGCGTTTGATTTTATACTGTTTAACCACTCATATTACGTTTTCATACATACACTTCATTTTCGTTAATTGCATTTATCATTAGAAGTTTGCAAATATGTACCATAACGACAATTGAGCCAGGAGCCTTTGTTAACTTGCCAAATTTAGAAACACTGTAAGTATTTATCATGCTTATGAACCTGGAAAATAGTTAGTTAATAATTAATGAAACACAGGTTTACCTTTTCACCTTGAATTTATGTGTGGGTTAGTTCATAGAAAGGTATATACTATGAAAATGAAAGCGAGAGGCTTGCCCCAAGCTCTTATTTTTATAGTATATACCTTTCTATACACTATCCAATTTAGCACATATTTACAACTTGAGTAATCCTGTCTGAGTCTATTGATATGTTTTGGCTGACTAGGTGTAGCTCATTTACGTAGTTTTGTAATTCTACTCACTATTATCATTGTAAGATATTGACTCCAGAATGAACAGATTGTAGTTGCTGGTGTAAGTATGTTTATTGGTACATTTTTATAAAGCTGTGTTTTACTATCATACATGATAAATTCTAAAACATATAGATAGTTTGCAGTGGTAGATCCAAAAAGAGGGTGGTTGAAAACGCTTATTTTTGGGGATAATCAATGCTTTGAATAAGAACATACAGTTGATCCCCCTTCCCCTTTATTTTGGGTGGGAACCCCTTTAAAAATTGATGCATCTGACCCTGGTATGAACCAATAGGTAGTCTAGTGAATAATTTACATGCATTAAATATCTGTCACTGGACATTAAGTAACTAATAATCAATCAATTCATGACGAAATAGATCAAATTGCTTTTATTTTCCTTCACAAGGTTTCATGGTTCACTCTATTTTTGGGTACAAAGTAATTACATGGAAGATAATAATTTAAAAGGGATTGTACTTTAATCAAGTTATAAAGAACTATATGTGTTACTCTTTATTTAATTGAAAGAATCTTTTAATTGTCAAAAACATTTTTTGAACCAAAGATTAAATAGTGGGATGTTTAAAAATTAATTGGAAAACTAATTACAACCTATTTAGGTTAATTAAGAACACAATTTTTTTTTCTCAAAACAGCCAGTATCAATTTTTATTTAAATATTTTGATTACGGTACAATGAAATCTTAGCCTTGTGGTCATTCATGCGTAGTTACTTAGTACACGGGAAAAGTATGTACTATGAAAGTTAGAAGGCAAATTCAAGCAATTTGCTTGGACGAGAAGTTGTAAGGATGTGCTAATATGAGCATACCATGATAATATCGTGTACAGCTAGTTATAAGTTTGCCGCAAAATATAACCGTGATTGAAGAATTCTAGTAATAAATAACAAAATTAACAATGTGTTACTTTATGATAGACTCTAGGTATAAGAAGATGTGGCATGAGTGCCAATGAGAAAATTTTTCATCCAAATCACATTTTATAAAATTAAACTATTATACAGTCTTCAACGAGGAGCAATATATAAAGGGCACCAAACATGACTAGTGTAAAACCATTCAAACAGGAATATTAACGGTCTAATCTATATAAAAGCGAGAAACAAGAAACACTTATGAACCACATAAACAAACGACAACCACTGAACATCATGTTCTTGACTTAGAACAGGTCCAAACAAATGCAGAGAGATGAAATGTGCCAACTTTCACCCTCACTGAAACAATTGCGTAACATCACAACATAGAAAGACATACTATAAAATATCATTGAAATGGCTTAACTCAATCAAAAGAAATATTAACAAAAACAAGATAAATGCGAGTACTCTCAGATCTGTTCGTTGTGTCTTTTTTTGTCGGGATGTATAAGTACCGGGCCACTTCCACTTGTATTTTTGTCCATCTGATGAGTTTAGCCTTTTTCAACTGATTTTTATAGTTCGTTCCTATGTTGTACAGTTATACCACTGTCCCAGGTTAGGGGAGGGTTAGGATCCCGCTAACATGTTTAACCCCGCCACATTATTTATGTATGTGCCTGTCCCGAGTCGGGAGCCTGTAATTCAGTGGTTCATAGCCAGAAATTAATAGTGGTTTTGCTAATTAATATTCATAATATGTAAATGAGAATTGTACCACGTGATAGTAGTTTGAACTGGACTGGCTTGATATCATTAAAATCATTAAAATCTTTAAAACACGGATATTATAAGTTGCCCGTCACAGAGTCCTTATTTACAATCACTTTGATATTTCCGTAAAGTTGTCAGGCGGTCAAAATCAAAACAATGAACGCGAATTTAGTGAATTGTTCGTGCTTTCGTGAGTTTATTCTTCTTGAAATAGTGGGAACCTAGAGTTCAACGACTACACATACAAGGTTTGGACTTGCTTATTCTTTGGAAGTTCAAGTTTCAAATTTCACCCCGGCAACCTGTTTTTGTAATGACCTTAGTAGCCAATTTTCAACACGAAGTTTGCAAATTTGATGTTTCAGCCATTTTAGCTTGTATTTTACACTGCAATGTTAAAAGCCTCTCGCTTCGATTTTTAAAATAGCTCAGGAACCTGTGTTTTTGCAACAACAGTCATTTTTTTTCGTTTAAATGGTGTATATTGTTGTGTATATTCATTTTCTGCCCAGGCAACCTGTCTATCACTTAAATTAAAATTAAAACAGACATTTTTTCAAAATTCCCTATCATTTTAATGTAATTTCCGTGACCCGTATCCTATTTCTTTAGTATAATATTCAAATAAGCAAAGTGGCGTTGATTTCTGGATATGTGTCGTTTGTTTATGTGTTACATATTTGTTTTTCGTTCATTTTTTTATTACATAATTAAGGCCGTTAATTTTCTCGTTTGAATTGTTTTACATTGTGTTATCGGGCCTTTTATAGCTGATTTTGCGGTATGGGCTTTGCTCATTGTTGAAGGCCGTACGGTGACCTATAGTTGTTAATGTCTGTGTCATTTTGGTCTTTTGTGGATAGTTGTCTCATTGGCAATCATACCACATCTTCTTTTTTATAACATACACTGAACGATTAATTTGTTCTATGACGCAATATGTAAATACAAAATTAGTAAAACAGGGGGTTAGATGTAAAACAATATACAAAAAAACAAACATAACCTTGGCAAAAATGCCGCCAAATAAAATAATGTACACAGGTAAATAAAAATAATTTTGTTGTAAGATGAACATGGAGTACGGAGATATTTTTTTTACAAAATAAATAATTTGTTGTTCATAGTACCAGAACAGAAGAAAATTTTTTTTTTTTATCGTCATACTTAAGACTTATCAGAGGAGGTATATATAAAAATAGTTAGACAAGATATAACACTAAATAAGTAAACATTAAATAACACAAAAAAATACAATTTGTATCAACAGGTCAAATTAACACGAAAGTACTATTGTAACGCCGCCTCCCTGGTGTTAGAGTCGGCCACCAGAGAACACAGGGTCACAAAGAAAAAGAGAGTAAAAGAATCTATCAAGTGTCAGGTTCGACGTCCAATGTATATCGTCGGACCAAAACACGTTACAGAAAGGGAGATCGTATACATGTGTTTATCTATAATTCTCAGTTATGAAATAAAATATCTAAATAAATAAAGTTTCATATTTTATTAGTACGAAAAGAAATAATCTCCGTTGGAGAGAATGGGTCTTGCAGGCTCTGTCACTGGTCTGGGCGAGTTCCCGGTAATGATTGGTCTTACGTAGACATACAACACTAGTATATTTCTCAACAGTCAAGTCTCAAAGCTGTCACTTCTTTAGACTATTTCTATAATCTCCCTATATAAATATTTTACTACCATATGCCACCTTATACCACACCAACTTTGTATAATAAAAATATTAAGTACCGAGACCAACAACTTTAGCACCGTGAGCCACAACCTTAGCACCGTCACCGGCAACCTTAGCACCGTCACCTACAACCTTATTTAGCACCAGCACCCACAACCTTAGCACCGTCACCGACAATCTGATTTAGCACCAGCACCGACCACCTGATTTTAAAACAAAGTTAATATTAACGCTTGTCTGTATTTCTCAGACATATTTCAGCTTCTATTTAAGTTCGTCTCTACCCATTCATTGTCAACCCAACACTCTTCGATTCTGTTGTGGCTTTTGTATTTATACTTTAAAGTGACCTATCTCAGAGCTTGTTACATATTGTTTACCAATATGAAAACATGGATCACACAAGGGAAATTCCCGTAATGTTGATATTATTTGTAAACATGGATTGATCTTCATCAATAAAGATGGGTTTTGACTTTAAATCTATTAGTAGATCATAAGAACAGTTTTATTTGAGTTTAGAGTATAATAAGGTAACTACCGCGAAAATACGGAATCTGTACGTGAAATCAAACTTCTTAACAAACTAACATACACAAATCTGTCGTATCATGGAAACAACAGTAAAAATAGTAAATTACAAGTCTTACATTACTTGCAACATTAGACATCTCACTAACATCTATCGTTTATCCTCAATAATTTCAAGAACTTATACAGACATAGTTATACTATAAAAAGGGGGAATGCCGGCATTACATTTCCCCCACATTTAAGGATTTGGTCCCCAAATACATTCGTCTGTAAGATTTAATATACCAAGAAACAATTCATTATTTATATTTTTCTTAAGCTGACGAACATTCTAAAAGAATTACACGAATAAATTCATTCATGTTAACAACCTACACTTACAGAACTTTTGTACTTTGATTTCTGTCAAATCTGGTTTCAGGTTTTTCAATTCATTCTCATATTTGAGCTTGCAAACATTGTAAAATGCTTCTCCAGCAAACTCGTTTTATCATTCTTTGCTCTATAAACACTGACCAGTAGTCAGGCCACTCATGTGTCTATCTCTATTGAACAAATCTGTCTTTTCCATCTAGTCCTAAATAATCATTACTTTTTTTTCCCTTAGTTTCCTTTACAGCCCTATTTTGTATTACATATACTTATTTCATTTATTATACATTCTGGCTTGCAAATACTGTAAAGATATTTAAGCAAACCCGCTTTTACTAAGCTTTACTCCATAAACGTCGACCAATAATCTGGTCACTCGTGTTTATCTCTATTGAGCAAATTTCTCTTTCTATCAATTTATTATTCTTTACTATTTATTCTTCCATTTTTGACATTATTTGACATCGCCTAGACTTTTCTCTCTTTTATACATGTACTAATATTCGGGCTTGCAAACATTGTAAAATGATTCTGCAGCAATCCCGTTCTTGTAAAGCTTTGCTCCATAGACACTGACCATAAATTAGGTCAAACATGTGTCTATCTCTTTTGAGCAATCAATTACATCTTTCATTTACTATCCGATCTGGGAAATATTTCATGTACACGCAGCCTTTCTTTCGGAAGGTGCCTCGTTGTGTACATCTCGTTATCTTCTGATCAATATCTACTATAGTCTTACTGATCAACTCTCAAGAATCATACCTTCAAGGTATATATTTGACTGGCCAAGCCAAAATATCTACATTTCAGTATTAAACTGAGACAGCTGTCTTGTCATGTATTGAGCTTTAATCATCTAGCTCTACTCTACATACTCTTCTATTAATATTTTTCATATTTTACTCTATTTACGAGTTTAGAGTACAATTCCCATGATAGGGCAACCGAATAAGATCGTAATAATATATTTGCATCCTGTTAGTGTGCTTAACAATTGTATATAGCACTAACTACAGCCAGAGTTTCTAACCAAATTATCAGCTGAACTTCTATTTTGTTTTTAATTTCTGCATCAGAAATTACCAGTACTGATCAGCATATTCACCAAAAGTGTTTATAAGTTTTAAACAAATTGCAACAAAATAGTATTTAGCGCCACTGCAGGCCTTGCCTTTAGTAATCATTTATATCATTTATATCTAAAGCGGAACTTCTAAAATCTCTGCTACGAAGTTTTTACAGCAAGAGGCTTTACCTCTTATTTTGAGACAAGGGCTAAATTTGATTATTAAACAATTCTTAGTAAAAAAAATCAACATAATATTTATACATATAAGATCTGTTTCGGTATAATAATTGTCCAAAACAAATCTATCTTCAAAATCAAACACTAGCCCCAACTTAAACGAGCGTAGGAACTTTTTATTACATATATAAATCTATAGTTCCCGAAACAGAACAACCGTCCTGCTGGCACAGCACAATATTAAAATAATAGTATTTTTAGTGTCGAGAAATCATTCTCGCTCCTGACTGAACATTTGTCCGTTTTCCTAACGACGAAATTCTCCTCTATTGTTAAAATTTCTATTGCAATTATTTTTATTTTCTCTATAATTATTATCTCCTCGGAATTGCTGATCATTTTGATTTTTGATAATAAGTACTTCACTCGTCAAAGATTCAATACTTTGTTTGATTTCATTTATTTCACGTTTCAGATCAGGCTCTTGAACGGTTTCAATATCGACAATGCGAACATTTCGACCTTTCCGTATATCGGCAACTCGTGATGCTTCGAGTCTAACAGCAATATTTTCTGCCTCATTTATTGATTTTGGTCCCACCTCCCTTAATCTGAGACGTACTTCTGTCTCAGGTATTGCATCAATAAAAGAATCTAAAGCTAATGTGTCCCTAACCAGTGGAGAGGTACCAGGATAAGCCCTACGTGTCAGTTTCTTAATCGCCTGTGCTTATTCAGACATTGTTTCATTTCTTTAACGTACTCGTGTTTGTAACTCTGCTCTAAAGACTTCTGATCTATTTATAGAACCGAACCTACTTTTCATAGCATTTACCAAACACTCAAAATTGTGTAGTTCCCCATCTGTGATTTCATTTAATATAGCCCGAGCACTTCCAGATAAACTACTTGCCAAAAGTAAGGCCTTAGTCTTAGGGTCCCAATCATTTATTTCTGCCAATAAATTAAATTGGGTCAAATACTCCTCCAAATCATCCGAGCCGTCATATATTTGTGGTTTTATTTTGCAAGAAATATCAGATTTTGACCGTCGGATATTTGGAATATGACTGTTCTTTTTATCAGTTCTGTCCTGCCTGGTTATGTGTTCAAGACTACTTGCTGGAGTTTCTATTCCCCTTCCTAAAATTGGAGTGGACTTACTTTCCATAGCTTGCCCTTCAAATTTGGCAAACAACTGATTCATATCTTTTGAAAAATCGGAAAAACATTTGTCCATCCGAAGTTTCATTTCTGAACATGCTTCTGCCAGCATTCTCTCCGTTGTTCTAAAAATTTCAGAACTTTGTTTCTCTAATAAATTGTCATGCAAAGTTGCATCAGCTTCATCACCGATCTCATTGAGATGTGGGCCAAATGTAATAACGTTTGAATCATCCATTTTATATAATTAATTTGCTTTATGTACAAACACTAACAGACTCTATAAATCAATCACACTGCTGCCACCAGATTGTAACGTCGCCTCCCTGGTTTAGAGTCGGCCACCAGAGAACACAGGGTCACAAAGAAAAAGAGAGTAAAAGAACTATAAAGTGTAAGGTTCGACGTCCACTGTTTACCGTCGGACCAAAACACGTTACAGAAAGGGAGATCGTATTCTTGTGTTTATCTATTATTCTCAGTTATGAAATAAAATATCTAAATAAATAAAGTTTCATATTTTATTAGTACGAAAAGAAATAATCTCCGTTTGAGAGAATGGGTCTTGCAGGCTCTGTCACTGGTCTGGTCGAGTTCCTGGTAATGATTAGTCTTACGTAGACATACAACACTAGTATATTTCTCAACAGTCAAGTCTCAAAGTTGTCACTTATTTAGACTTTTTCTATAATCTCCCTATATAATGATTTTACTACCATATTCCACCTTATATCACACCAACTTGGTATAATAAAAATATTAAGTACCGAGACCAACAACTTTAACACCGTGAGCCACAACCTTAGCACCGTCACCGACAACCTTATTTAGCACCAGCACCCACAACCTTAGCACCGTCACCGACAACCTGATTTAGCACCAGCACCGACCACCTGATTTTAAAACAAAGTTAATTTTAACGCTTGTCTGTATTTCTCAGACATATTTCAGCTTCTATTTAAGTTCGTCACTACCCATTCATTGTCAACCCAACACTCTTCGATTCTGTTGTTGCTTTTGTATTTATACTTTCAACTGACCAATGGCAGAGCTTGTTACATATTTTTTACCAATCGGAAACCATGGATCACACAAAGGAAATTCCCGTAATGTTGATATTATTTGTAAACATGGATTACATTTAAGACCTGTTGGTGACCTTCTGCTGTTGTTTTTTTCTATGGTCGGGTTGTTGTCTCTTTGGTACATTCCCCATTTCCATTCTCAATTTTATTTTATTGATCTTCATCAATAAAGATGGGTTTTGACTTTAAATCTATTAGTAGATCATAAGAACAGTTTTATTTGAGTTTAGAGTATAATAAGGTAACTACCGCGAAAATACGGAATCAATACGTAAAACAAACTAACATACACAAATCTGTCGTATCATGGAAACAACAGTAAAAAAAAGTAAATAACAAGTCGTACATTACTTGCAACATTAGACATCTCACTAACATCTATCGTTTATCCTCAATAATTTCAAGAAACTATACAGACATAGGTATACTATAAAAAGGGGGGAATACCGGCAATACACTATTTGCGAGTACGGTTCGTGTTGCTCAGTCTTTAGTTTGTATGTTGTGTTTTTTGCACATTTGACTTTTGAAAAAGAAGATGTGGTATGATTGCCAATGAGGCAACTCTCAACAAAAGACCAAAATTACATATAAATTAACTTTTATATGCATATATTGCTTTGCTCATTGTTGAAAGCCGAACAGTGACCTATAATCTATAGCTCATTGTTGAAGGCCGAACAGTGACCTATAATCTATAGGTCACTGTTCGGCCTTCAACAATGAGCAAAGCCCATACCGCATATTCAGATATAAAAGGCCCCGATAAGACAATTTAAAACAATTCAAACGAGAAAACTAACGGCCTTATTTATATAAAAAAAAAAATGAACGAAAAACAAATATGTAACACACAAACAAACGACAACCACTGAATTAAAGGCTCCTGACATGGGACAGGCACATACATAAATAATGTGGCGGGGTTAAACATGTTAGCAGGATCCCAACCCTCCCCATAACCAGGGACAGTGGTATAACAGTACAACATAAGAACGAACTATACAAAACAGTTGGAAAAGGCTTAACTCATCAGATGGACAAAAAAACAAGTGCACGTGGCCGGGTTCTTATACATCCCGACACAAAAAGACACAATGAACAGATCTGAGAGTACTCGCAGTTAATCAGTTTGTTTAAAGGTACGATGAGTTTACACGGATCCCATAGTGATTTCCGCGAGCTGTCTTAAATTTTAGTATGGAGTTTCCCTTTAGAAATTGAAATGTCCACATCTAGAAAATGACAACGTTTGTTGTTTACGTTAGATTTATTTAAAGCAAGAATTTTTGGGTACACTTCGGTATCATATTTAGAGATTTTTTTTAATATTTAACTAAAACATATCATCAAGATAACGGTAGGTATTGTTGAATGTATCAACCAAATGTAACAATGACTTTACTGAGTTTGGTCATAAACTGAGATTCACAGCATTACACGAATGAATCTGCTTTTAAAGGGGTGTAGTTGGTGCCTATAAGAATACCTACTACCTGTCGATGCACTTTATTGCCGACACGTACATATATGTTGTCCAGGAGAAATTTAAAGCTTTAATCATATGTTCTCATTTCAAGTAAGTTTATCTAGCTTACTTTCCCATTTTATTACAGGACAGGCTTTAAACGAATTACAGCAATTAAATTTGACATGAAATGTTTCAAAAGACCATTTAATTAAATATGAAAACATTTTCTTGACAATATTGTGTGAGTGTAGTGTAGAGAGTAGAAAAATCTTAACTGTCAACAGAATCAAAAGTACCATCAAAAGCACATATTTTATCTAAAACCTGTAATGAAAATTTTAACACTCCAAAAATTATTAATATCACTATTTTCAAAATTTTAATGACAAGTTCTTTGATAGTAGTAAATGAAATAGTTTAAAGCCCTTGTAGGTTAGTGGTAGAACACTTACTCCTGGTACCTTTGATAACTATTTACTACAAATACATACTTAAGTTTCCCCGTATTACTTTATATATGTGTATGCTCTACAATTTGAATACTAATAAATATTTGTGAGCAACTGAATCATAAAACATGACAAAAATCGATTGATTTGATATAAGTTCGTATTCACATTTTCAATTGCAAATTGATTTAAATGCGAACTTAAAGCTTTCGTTAGAGATTTCAAAATGGGGTCGAGGGGACTCCTAAATTACGTGTGACGGACAATCACAAATGAGGTACAAACCCACTTAAGTCAACCTACTTCGAACGTAAATGGAATATTTATACCCTATTGATCCAGTTTTTTTTCCATAGCTGCAAAAATTGGTTAAACAAAATGTATTAACAAATATACCCATCTCCAAGGTATAGTGGAGTGACAAATCGGGAAAAGTAGCTTATTTAAAGAGTTTAATGGACCGAAATACCTCAATTCTGCAAATTCGCATGAAGATAGAGACATTATACTTTCATTTTAGTCCTGTCGAAGAGTTTTCCCACGGTGCAGTTTTTTTTGTAAAATCGCGTTATTAAAAGTGTGATTTTCCGATTTTTTTCTTTTTCATTTTCAAACACCATAGTTTTACCCCAGTGTTAATATGATGTTTAAATCGCAAAAATGGCATTTGCAATTTTGTTTTTAATGTACATGTCCGACGATTCCATCATTGAAAGTAAATTCTTCTTGACATTTTAACTTTTCAGTTTCTTATGTGTGTAAAGTATCTTTTTTGTTAATTTACTTTATCATATAAGGCATTTGCATTTATCTTTTTTGTATGAAAACTATGTGTTAAGTTATTCTCAGGTCTGTTGACATTTTGACATGGTAATAACGCCATGGCGAACTTTTTTGCACTTCAATTTCCAGATTATATTTATTTAATACTTTAAAAATATTTTATTGATAAAAGATCAGTTTTATATTATCTAGAAATGTTTTTGCAGAAATCGACATATGTTACCAAACAAAATGCAGTTTAACACATAGTTGTTAGACAAACAAGATATGATCAAAGGCCTTACTAAAATGATATATTGAAAACATATTTCTGTTAAGAGAGAGAAGTAATCAAAGGGACATTCAAATATCTAAAGTCCAATTAAAAAGGGAAAGACTACAACAAAAAAGGAAACGACGAAATGACAAATAACAGATCATTACATAGAAAACCAAACATTGATCAATCTGAACTCCCCAAATCAAGGGGTGAATTGAGGTGCTCTGAAAAGGTACTAAGATCTTGCTTCGAATTCACATGTGACACATCAAGAAAAAACAAATCGCTTAGTTGTAAGGCTTGAAATTATTTACTATTTTTTTGTAAGTTAAGGTAGAAATGGTTTCTTCCTATATCTTTAATTGAATGTGCAAATTTTGAGAGTAGTAGATAATTCATGTGTAATAATGTTCATTTTAATATAGAAAATGGCATGTTTTATCATATGTTTCTTTGTATTTTACAAACAAACAAAAAACAGAAAACTTTTGTTTGATTCAATTTTTTCTAACTTTGCCACATAAGTGGAGGCAACTCAAATGTAAGGGCAAATAATTCAGATAAATGTGTTAGAAATTTACTTATTTTATGTAGCAAGAAAACGGGTCAGGTGACCCCATTTTTTCTTTTTCTTATCTGAAAGCTATCTTCTCATATTTTATCTCCAAATTCTAGGGTGCATCTGTCAATTTTGAACAACCTATGGCGTAAAAATAAGCCCCGAGACCCATTCTCTTTATACTTGTGTTTTAAAGAGCATGATATAAACTACATTTTGGCAAATTATTAATAATTTCTATGAATTATAATTTAGACATAAATAGGAATAGATTACCTTAGACGTATTTGACACAACTTTTAGGAATTTAGGGTCTTCAATGCTCTTCAACTTTGTACTTGTTTGGCTTTATAACTATTTTGAACGAGCGTCACTGATGAGTCTTATGTAGACAAAATGTGCGTCTGGAATAATTCATTATATTATAATTCTGGTACCGGTACCTTTGATAACTATAAGTCACACATCTACCTTAAGGGACCAAATGATGGTTCATACTGGACCTCATCTATTTACTTTGCTCATCACATAAAACGAGGGACATGTAAATGCAATAGTAACATCCATCCATATGATGTGTAGAGCACTTAGAAGTATGCATAACAAAATGCATGTGATAATAAACAAAAGCACTTCGACGAATGGTATTGCAATTGAAGAGATATAGATTTTGAATGGGTAAGTATGACCCTTTGATAGATATATGATGTTATAAAATAATTGTTAACAAATTTATATACTTAATGTTTCAATTGGTAATAAGTGACGTGGAAATGTTGATTTGTAAACAGTTCAGAGACAAATGATATCGGAAAACATAAATTCAAATAATTACACAACAACTTCACTTTTAATTTTCTTCTCGTCCGTTTTAAATTGAAAGTCATCTATAGATATACGATGTCGAAAATTGTTTTTTCATGATTTAAATTGTTTAACATAGAACTATTGATCATGTTGTTACAAAATGTTTATTCGCAATATATGTTATATGTTATAAATGTTTTAGCGGCCATCTAACTATTATGAAAATTCTGATTGTAATTCCTGTACTTTTGAGTTTTTAAATACTTGTAACAAGTTTGGACTTGTTCACGGTGGTCACGGAAGAGACATTGAGCGTCAAATAGCACTGTTGGTGAGTTAAAACTGTTACCATCAAATACTGGTTTGTCTACCTTTATGATGCACCATGTATATAATTATCATTTTCCATTATAAGATCTTTTAACAGTTGCTTTGGATAATGTCATCCTTCAGACAACTTTCCGCAATAGGCTGATAATAATAATCCCTCCTCATCAAGAACAATGTATAACTCCTAAAAATCAGTGGTTTTTATATGAGTCCTATATGAGCGGTTTTCTGGTTGTGTCGATGTTCTTTCATATTCACTTTACGGTAAGTGTTTGGGTGAACGTCAGTTCATTCGGTACAGCGAGAAGAGCTATATATATATATATAATGTGGAACATATATGAGTGCTGGCACAAACCTCCTACTCGTCTAGATGATAATAAAAGTACATTTCAGAACAATTAGGTTGCTACCTCCAAAAACGGCCCCTGAAACAATCCTTACGTGGCGTGAATCAGATGTGGATACTTAATAATTCAAAAGATCTTTTAGAGTACATACAATCTAACTCTCTTTCATCTTGTAACAGAATTAAAACATTTGACTTTTCTACTCTGTACACAAGTATTACACATTCCAAACTAAAAGACAAATTGAAAGAGTAGGTATTACTTTGCTTCATAAAAAAGAATGGCCAACGTAGATACAAGTATCTTGCTTTAGGGAGGGATAAATCCTACTTTGTAAAGAATCACTCTGATTTAAACAAAAAAATCTCTGAAACTGATATTATCAAGATGCTTGATTTCTTGATTGACAACATATTTGTTACGTTCGGAGGATGTGTTTTTCAACAGACTGTAGGCATTACAATGGGAACAAACTGTGCCCCTCTACTCGCCGACTTGTTTCTTTATTATTATGAGGCTGACTTCATGCAGTAACTTCTTAGGAAGAAAGATAAGAAGTTAGCAATATCATTTAACTGTACTTTCCGCTATATAGATGATGTTCTTTCACTAAACAATACAAAATTTGGTGACTATGTGGAACGCATCTATCCAATCGAACTAGAGAAAAAGGATACTACAGATACATTTAAGTCGGCTTCATATCTTGACTTACATCTAGAAATTGACAATGAGGGTCGGTTGAAAACAAAACTTTACGACAAAAGAGATGATTTCAGCTTTCCAATTGTGAACTTTCCATTTCTAAGTAGCAACATTCCAGCAGCACCTGCATACGGGGTATATATCTCCCAATTGATACGATATTCCCCACCTTGCATTTCCTATCATGATTTTCTTGATAGAGGTTTGCTGCTCACAAGGAAGCTATTAAACCAAGAGTTCCAAATGGTGAAGTTGAAATCATCCCTTCGTAAATTTTACGGACGCCATCACGAGTTGGTTGACCGTTATGGAATAACACAAATGATATCGGATATGTTCCTTACGTCGTAACTACAATCCCCTTCCCTTTCATGAATATGACCTACCGATTTAGACTATTAACCGGATTTGTAATCACATAAGCAACACGACGGGTGCCACATGTGGAGCAGGATCTGCTGACCCTTCCGGAGCACCTGAGATCACCCCTAGTTTTTGGCGGGGTTCGTGTTGTTTATTCTTTATGCCCGCGTCACACTGTCCCGATTTCTACGCCGATGGCAACACGATAATGGAAATTTTCTAAATCGGGACTGATCGTATCCAGATCGGGCTATTCGTAGTGCCTTCTTTAACCATCGTAGAACCATCGGCCACTTTTTCTAGTCTTCGGGGACAACTTCGGGAAGGGTTCTAAATTTTTTAACATGTTAAAAAATCCCCGAAAGTGCGTCCGATGTTGAGGGTTCGTATTGAGTTCGTATCACCCTCCTCACCATCGTAATGTCACCGGGAATGCATCTTTGCACATCGTATTGCATTCGTGTTTCAATCGTTTCCATCGGGCAGTTTTGACATTACGATGTCTACACGAATGAATCACGTAGATACCCGAAGGTCTTACGGTGGCAACACGACCTCGTAATCCGGTCGTGTTGCCATCGAATAAAAGTAAGAAGGCGACAAGATGGAACTACGACGGCAATGAATCCAGCTAAATGTAAGTTAATTTTCGCGCTAAAATACATTTAAAGTGTCATGCGCGATATGCACTGGTCAGTCTAATACGGCAGTTAAGAAAGACGTTCACAAAACATGGAGCTCATATCATATGATTCTATGAGAACAAGAAAGGCGACAGCGTTGTTTCTATTAATTCAAATGGAACAAGAAGAGCAGCTATTACAGGCTCAGGATTTACTTTTACAAGTAAAATATTATTTTTTGTCAATTTTTCATATCAAGTAACATAAAGAAAATCATAAACGCGCCTCGTACACCAACACTGCAGGTACACGTATATAGGGAAACCAACTTTTTCTTCATTATTCTGATTTTATGTATCGTCTGAGTTGTTGTCACACGAATGTTTACTCCATAACCATTTTGTTTTCTATATGTCATATTTTGCCGCATTTGTTGCTTTCCCCACATTCTTTCTTTTGTCTATATTATTATGATATTCTCCTGGAAAGAGCTCTTTTTGAATAAAAGGGATCAACGAACCCATTACCTTACCTTTAAGATAGATCAGTAAACATGGGCATAATTATGGGTGATTATTCAGATTAGTGCACACATTTTACAGTTCAAACAAGGTAATGCCGAGCGTGGCATCCCCTCGTATGTAACATATTGGGGACAAATATGGACACTATATTTGTATATGACACATGCAGAAAATGGTAAATTGAATATGCATATTTGATACATAAACTATTTTTTTAGAAATCAACCAAAACATTCAGTAACTGGAAATACTTTTAATATTGTCTTTAGAACCAGCAGGTAAAAAAATGAGCAACCAATTTCCTGTGTATTATGCTATTTCAAGGAGAAAAAAAAAGTCCATCTGCATGACCTTGACTTTTGGCCGTGAACGTAAAAAATGTCAGATCATTACAAGGAGGAACAATATACCAAATGTGGTTAAAATCTTTTGAAGCATATTTGTTTTAGAGTGTCCACAAGGGTGATATTGCCTTGTATTACAACTGCCACTGTGACCTTGACCTTTGAACTTTAAAGTCAATAGCCTTAAGATATTCTTAACGAGTAACACCATACCAAGTTTTGAGCATTTTGGTTCTAGAGTGTCCATAACAATTTTATCTACACGCAACTTACATGTAGTAGGCGAGGGGATAATAAACTAAGTTTTATAAGATTTAGACAAAAAGATCGATTTCCCGCCATGCATGGCAGACTTGTACAGAAACGATATGTTGTCGAAATTCTGTTCGTATCTTTTAGACATCGTATGGCCATCGCGCCATCATCGTAATCCATCGTGTAGCCTTCGTAATCCATCGTGTAGCCTTCGTGATCCATCGTGTAGGCTTCGGCTGAGATATGAAGCTAAATACCCGTCTTCGGTTAACCTTCGTATGTCCATCTTTTGCTATCGTATATAATTTCGGCACCATCGTATAGACTTCGTTATTCATCGTACTTTCTTCGGTCACTTTTTGGTATTTTAACGAGATCGGGACCAACTTCGTACGAACTTACAATTTTCGCATTCGGGTGTCCATCGTATATAAAAATCGGGACAGTGTGACGCGGGCATTAGTTTTCTATGTTGTGTCGTGTGTACTATTGTTTTTCTGTTTGTCTTTTTCATTTTTAGCCATGGCGTTGTCAGTTTGTTTTAGATTTATGAGTTTGACTGTCCCTTTGGTATCTTTCGTCCCTCTTTTACTTGATTTGAAAATATTAAATATTGTCATTATAAAAATACATGATTACTTGTATATTGCATTTAGATCCAATAACTCATCTACTGATACACAGCAAGAATCTACTACAACAGGGGTGAGGCCAGAAAGTACATGTAAATATATATGTTTTTTCTATAATTACTTGTTCATGGTTTTGTCCAATATTTATAGGTGTTCTAGCATTATTTGTACAAGTCTAATCAATTGTCTTTAAGACTTTATTTTTTATTCTTATTATAAGACGAAACATTGTAATCTTAATGTTAAAAAAAGGTAGTATAGGTATTGCAATTTTTTTTTTCAATTCCTTTCTATCATTATAGAAAAATACTACCCAATAGGATTTCAAATGTTTGTTAATTTGGAATATTACTAGATTTATTTCACCTGACAGAGCGGGGTTAAACCGGTTCGCTCATCATACACCAGTCCATCTATAGACAGGTGTTTTGGGATTAATTCATCAGTTAAGTGCCCAGTTATTTGTCTAATACTAGGATTACACACTCAGTTCTTTTGTATATCCGTTTGGTGACACTGATAGGTGATTAGAAATCAATTATAATTGTAACAGCAATTAGCGTTATCGCACACATCTTCCAATAGACTGTTCACATGCAAATTAAAACGTAAGCTCCGCCCGATCTGTTGAAATAACATTGGTTACACCAGTATATGATCTTCATTATGATGAACTAAATGTTTAATAAATTGTTAAGCTTAAACAATGTCAACGCAGTTAATTATGAGCTATTGAATGTACTTATTTCTAATATCCGTATCTTATTTCCTCTTAAATAGAAATAACAAAAAAGCGGCATATATTTAATACTCATTATTATTGTCCTTGCACAAATATAAAGGTTTAAGACGTGTATACCATGTATACCGATACAGGAATTCTCAAGTAAAAAGAAGACACATGTTGTTACCTTTTATGAAGGTCAATTTATACTACCATTATTGACTTTTGATGAGGTTTATACACTGATGTATCAATCTTATAACTGTAGGTTGGAAAATCATACACTACCAAGAATTTACTCACGTTTTTCTTGGTACATTTCTACCCTCGTATATATCAGTACTGTTCGTCAAGAAAGAAAATTTGTAACGTTATACTTTCTGTTTATTCAGTACTGTTTATTATTTTACGGTACATTTACTAATTCTATAAATTCAGTACTGATTTTGACTACTGTTTCAGTACTGATTTTGACAGTACTGTTTCAGTACTGATTTCGTCAGTACTGTTACAGTACTGAGGGTGACAGTACTGTTTCATTACTGATTTCGTCAGTACTGATTCAGTTCTGAGATTTCGTCAGTAATGTTTCAGTACTGATTTTGTCAGTGTTGTTTCAGTACTGGTTTTGTCAGTAGTGTTTCAGTACTGATTTTATACTGTAAGTTTTTTGTTAATACTATTATTGAGTTGATATTTTAATTCACTGTTTTAGTAATAAACTTACTTTTTAGTGCGCACCTAATCCATATGAAACATAATTGTTTCTTTAAGTATCGTTGTAGCAGTCGATTTGGTGTGCTTTATTTGAAGGTGTATTGTTTCAAAAAATATAAAGTATAGTAGTATGGTACATAATAATGGTGACATATTTTGTATCTTGTGTAGACATCTCTGATTCATTGTTGGTCTATCATTGGAGAAGTTTTTACAATGTTCATCTCAGTACAAGTGGTATCCAAATATAGGTTTGATAATTCTGTGACAATAGTACTATTATCCCTTTTTAGTTGGTAACGTTTTTCTCTTCGACTATATTACCATGCTGAGCAGATGTTTTTAGCGACGTGAACATGACCAAGGAAAATTATCAAGCTTACTTTCGTCTATCGAAAACTATTGAAGTGAAGGGTCAAACAACAGAAATGAAGCAAGATATTCAGTTTATCGGATTTTACCCTTTAGAAGCACCTGAGTTCACTCCCGGTTTTTAATGGAGTTTGTGTTGGTTTTTTAATGTATTTTACAAAGTGTTGTTGTAAATGCTCTTTAGTTTTGTGATTCTTTGTTTACTTTTTGATTTTGATATTCAGAAAAAGGGAGAAGGTTCGGATCCATTAAAACGTTTAATCCCGCTGCAAATGTTTGCACCTGTCCTAAGTCAGGAATCTGATGTACAGTAGTTGTCGTTTGTTTATGTAATATATACGTGTTTCTCGTATCTCGTTTTGTTTATATAGATTAGACCGCTGGTTTTCCCGTTTGAATGGTTTTACACGAGTAATTTTGGGGCCCTTTATAGCTTGTTGTTCGGTGTGAGCCAAGGCTCCGTTTTGAAGGCCGTACTTTAACCTATTATGGTTTACTTTTTAAATTGTTATTTGTATGGAGAGTTGTCTCATTGGCACTCACACCACATCTTCCTATATCTATTTACATTTAATTCAATTTAGTTAAATAAAGCATAGGAAGAACCAGCAAATTTATCGTACCAAATGTATGTAATTTCTTACATAGGACTCGATTCCTTACAACTTTGAGATCTTAGTAACACTGCCTTGTCTGAGCCACTCGGCCATACAGGCTATATGGAGTAATTTTTGTCAATTTATGCCTTTCCTCGTCTGCCTAAAATAGGAATGTACCAAAGTGTGATATTCTGGATTCCTTGCAGCATTTTGTAAATCTTAAAGATTGTAATCGATAATATAAAGACGTTATAAAGGAGATATTTGTAAACTAATGGAATAAACATTCAACGTTCGACTTTGACACAGTCGATTTATAAGAACAATAATCCATTATGCAGCTGGGTTTTAATCTCCACACACCTTAGCACAAACAGGTTTAATATCCTCATCAAACTAAACAGATTGCAACTTTAACATCAACCTTATAGCATTACATACCAATACAGACATTAAACCTTCAACAAATCTTTATGATTATCTGCTCACTATAAAAGTAATAGAAAGACAGACAACTTTAGATAAAATTGCATGGGTCAGTAAACTGATATATAAAAATGAATAAAGCATTGGCTTCTATAATATTATGCATAACTTTATTGGCATTATACAAATCAGTGTTCATTATGCAGCTGGTGTTTTGCCTTCCATTTTGTGACAATAGAACAAGGGTACACAAGTTTTGCAAGAAATATTTCAATCATTTCAGTCCGTTTTGATGACCCTTATAAATTACGCAGGAAAGTACTATACTGTGAAACGTTACCCAAGATTAACAAAATTATAGCACATTTTACGGTTTAGGCAGTTTTTCTATATATTGTATACATATAACCCACATGGCAAATGAATACAGCAGCAATATATCAATAAAAGTATCTTCAATGTGGAAATATCCGTATACAAGTTAAGTAACAGAGACGTCTGTGGATTTTACAATTTAATTTGGTCAACCTTATTAACTTTGTTTGTATCCATTTAGGGATCAGGCCATATCATGTTTTATCTTTTTCTGAACATAAATTATATACCGAAATTTTTTATCCATTTAGGGATCAGGCCATATCACGTTTTATCTTTTTCTGAACATAAATTATATACCGAAATTTTTTATCCATTTAGGTATCAAGCCATATCATGTTTTATCTTTTTCTGAACATAAATTATATACCGAAATTTTTAAGTTATTCGATATTTCGTCCGACATAACAATGAGTGCAGTACAGCGATTCGTTTATTTTCAGTAAAGTGATACTTTTGAACACGTGAAGTTGTCAAATAAGGAAAGTGTGTATAATTTCATACTTATAGTGTCAGAGAATCATGCAATTAAAATAAACTTAATGTATCTTTTTATAGCATATCGTCCCGTTATTTATAGAATCAATCTTTCAATCGTTGAGTGTTTATAAGTGCAATACCAGACTCCGAACTGGTTTCAAAACATATTGTGTTACCATAAATATCATTATAATGTAAACTATATTTTGTTTACTTCAGTAAAATATCTATTTTTAAAGATTAAACGCCCATTTTTATATGAAAAACACATTTTATATACATAAAACGACAATAAAGACAACAACACCCATCAGTTACCACACGATTACCACTTCATGTGTTGGTTCACCTCGTTTTAATTAAATATTAACTAAAAATTGGGGAAATTTTACAAATTGTATACATTTCGGTCAATGATTGTTCTGACATTTGCGTTCTATTATTCATTATTATTGGGATGACATGTTTCCCAATGATAAACCGCAAATGTCAGAACAATCATTGAACAAAATGTATATAAAGCTTTACATCGGTACAAAGGTTTCCAACCTGTACAAAAGGGAAACGAAAGGCTAAGATGATCATGTTGATGAATGTATGTCAAGATCCCAATGTCGACGAAACGGTCGATAGAAAAGGACAATTGTTAAAACCAGAACATCGATATATGAAAATTGCAAAAATTTTAATAAAAAAACATAGTGAAACTGTATGGCTAACATAGATATACACTATGTTAACAGTTAACTTAAAACAGTATATGAATTAAGAATATGAGATTGATTGTGGTGTTGCTCTTCAAAACTATGATCTGTAAATACATTGTTACTTGTTGTCTGATTGGTCAGTACACATATACCAATCATATGGAATTTGACGCGACTTTCATAAAAGTAAGAGGTTGAGCGCTATAAAACCAGATTCAATCCACCATTTTCTTCCTAAGAATATGCCTATTCCAAGTCAGGATTATGACAGTTGTCCATTCGTTTGATGTATTTCTCTTTTGATTTTGCCATTTGATTAAGGACTTTCCGTTTTGAATTTTCCTCCAAGTATTTTTTTTTTATTTTACTTTATACCAAATTAGATATATTTCTGACATTATTAAGTTTAACAGATAATTATAACACTGTTGTGCTGTGTGTTCTTAAAGGTATATTGTAATGATACACCACTGTATCATTTTTTCGGACGGATTTTGCGTATACCAACATGCTAACTCAGCTTCATTCAGTATGTTTCTGTTCAAAACCTGGAGTATATAATTTGATGGTTGGTCTTTTATTTTTACATTTTTTGTGGGTTTTTTTTTCAAATGTTTTGTACATGAATCAGTGCGTTGTTTGCGTCGTTCGATTGTTTTATATTTTTTCCTGTCGATGCCTTTTGAGTTATGAGTTTTGCTCATTGTTAAAGACAGTGATGTGACCTTTGGTTGCTAACGTTTATATAATTTGGTCTCTGGTGGAAAGTGGTCTCAATGGCAACTAAAAAGAGACTTGCTTATTTTCAAAAAGAAATCTTTATTAAAAAGTTATCACACGTTAACTATAGAACACAAAATGTTACATTGTTGGAGGCAAAACGACAGTTTATCATAGCTTTATAAATAAACGGTTATTTGTAAATAGCGTGTAGTTTTGTCGCTGGCTTTTATACTGCATATTCTATTTTTTTATAGCATATTTGTTTTTTTCTTTTGCAAAGTTCAAGGGATTTTATTTCATAGATTTACTGGTTTGATAAGTATGCAATTTTTAATCAAATAACTTTCACGTAATATATACAGTAATATAACCTTTACTATTTGATACTTTCATTTCTTATTCCTGCTCATTGGTCCATAGGTTTACTGCGATGATATAAATAAAGAAACACAAAACGATTATTTCATACATAAATGTGATATAAGAGATGAAAGAGATGACCTAAAAGTATGTAAGTCTTTTATTCTTATCTGTTTTGTATTTGAATGTAAATTTTGTTTTATATCGTAGGAACTGTCTTATATATTTATTTTGATTAAATTATAAAAAAAGTATCATAAATGTAGTAAGAAGCATATAGAAAATATATACCTCAATAGTTAACTTGCAAATTAAGCCTAATATTTTGGTCCAGAAATAGCAGACTTTTTACGATATGAACCTGGGTGGTATATTTTTCGCGCTTTAACCAGTACATGTACAAAAAGTGGCACTAATAAACAGGCCTTTCAGCAATGAAATCCATATTTGATACACACCGCTGAACGTTTGATTTCATAAGGATTGATGAACACCACAGCAAAACAAGCTATATACAAATTTGGTTGACTCTGAAGTTTTTTATTCAATAGAGGAAGAGCTACTGATACTAGATAGACTAAATTTGAACTCAAATTAGCCATAAAGGAAAACACATGATATAAAACGAAGCAAGAATATACCGAACCACATCTACTTTATTCCTCAATAAAGAAAAAGAAAATTTATTTGAAATGTTGATCAATCTGGTTCCCATTATTTTAAAATTTACGTTTCGCGGTGGTTGTGTGAATGTAGTTATAAACTGTGTTTATTACGTGAAAGTTACAAAATCCACTCACTTTGTATCAGATTTACTATGCCACTGTTATAATGTGTTGCATATAAAGTTTATGAAAGCCGTGAATTATAATAATTTCGATGTTGTTACTTTTTTGTTAAGATATATATATATTTGAAAAGTAAAAAAACAGCAACATAATAATGAATTACTTGACGAATTGTACAATTTATAGAATTGTCAGAGTTTGGAATTCTGTATATTTCTTACAGAATGAAGACGGTGTGCTATAAAATAGTAGTTGGTCTACTTAGCATTGCACTGTCGGCTGACATAGTTGTGGCATGTCCAAACAACTGTACCTGTCCTTCAGATAAAGATCCGGTGAACGTTGATTGTGCTTCCAAAGGACTGACTGTCGTTCCAGAAAATATTCCAAGTAACGCTGTTATCATGTAATATGTCTGCTGTTTCTAAGTCTTAAACATTATTAATCTTACATAGCGTAACATTGATAATCTTACTTTAATGTGTGTATACTTACGTAATAAGAAGGAAGAAATCCCAATTTGGGGATATACTTTTTTCATACTACCGACTTTTCACTAGGGAGTTTATATTTTCCCCAGGTTACCTACTCTGCTATAGGAGAAACCGGATTCTCGGTGAAGTATAAATTGCAACTTTTAGAAATAAAATCAATATCGAAATTAGTAGAACTTTGGGGAAATTCACTGTTATATTTTCAGCTCACCTGAACAAGAGTTCAAAGTGAGCTTTCCTCGTCACTTAGCGTCCGTTGTACGTAGTCATCGTCAGCCGGCGTCGTTAACTTTTACAAAAATATTCTCCTCTGAAACTTATCGGTCAAATTAAACCAAACGGCCTTAACCATCCTTATTGTATCTAGAAAGGTATCGGATGACCCCGCCCATCAACCATATTGCCGTCATGGCTATACAAAGAAAACTAGATTTTTTTGGCTTATATATCTGCAACTAAAGCATTAAGAGCAAATCTAACGTGGTTAAAATGTTCTTCATATCACCATTACCAACATTGTCTATATAACCCTTAAGGAGTTATTGCCCTTTAAAATCAATTTTTCAGTTTTTTTAATCTTTTACAAAACTCTTCCCCTCTAAATCTACTTGGCCAAATGAAATTTAACTTTTATTATTATTATTATTAGAGTATCTCAATTGAAAAATGTATTTGTAGACCTTGTCCTACAATTCTGCCCTACAACCAACACTGGTCCCCATAGGTAAAAATAGGACATAGGTGTTTACTACAGAAGTCTAAGAAAAATCTAAAAAAAAAATTCAAAGAATCACAATCGAAAACTGATTCAATCGAAAACTGATATGGAATCCTAAATAACTATTGTATGTCAACAGTACTTAATTTTTTTTAATTAAAAAGGTGTGCAATTATATCAGGGGGGTGCTTATAATTTCTGTTTGATATTTTCGATGTTCAGAATTATTCAGGTAATTTTTCCTCTAAACATTTCCAATATCTTGAACTAAAGTGTTTACAATATTGGCTAGAACACAGTTTGTCTTGAATATGGTTAGAAGCTTAAGAATTGAAATCAGTAACATATATATATACTGAACCGCATAAGAAACGTCGTATTTTTCAAAGGCCTAAATTTTCAAATGCATTGAACAAATTACTATTTCCTTTTGGTTTAGGTGAATTACCTTCAAATGATGCTTAGATTATGTTTCAATCTCCGTTATGGTTGACTGCATTCATTAATTCGGTCGTTCTAATAGTTGTCTGGATAGGTTTGTGGGACACGTTTCCCAGTCACATTTCATGATGCTGAGATGCACGTTGAATCCGTGCCTCTATAAGGGTATTTTAAAGGTACGAAGTTTTTGTGTCATCATAATTTGTTTGATGCAGTACTGATGCCAAGACTTAACCCACGATAAAGAGAACAAACAATATGACGTTTTGATGCTGGACAGCGACTTCAAGTCGTTGCAAATGCATTTAACTGCAATGTATGCACCACCGAACGTCTACGTGCACGCCATAATTCAACAAACAGTACAAATGACCGTCCACGTACTCAACGCTATTGGCGGACCTGAATTAAATAAATCTGTGATATGGTAGTGAAAAAGTTTATCAATGAACAGGAAATGAACTGAAATGATGCGAATTTGTTAAATAACAAGGGTATTTATACGCCTATTTAATAAAAATATATATAAAAAAAGAAGATGTGGTATGATTGCCAAAGAGACAACTATCCACAAAAGACCAAAATGACACAAACATTAACAACTATAGGTCACCGTACGGCCTTCAACAATGAGCAAAGCCCATACCGCATAGTCAGCTATAATAGGCCCCGATGAGACAATGTAAAACAATTCAAACGAGAAAACTAACGGCCTTATTTATGTAAAAAAATGAACGAAAAACAAATACGTAACACATAAAAAAACGACAACCACTGAATTACAGGCTCCTGACTTGGGACAGGCACATACATAAATAATGTGGCGGGGTTAAACATGTTAGCATTTATTTTTACATTATGTTTGCCTTAAATTACTGCGACGTCTCTTTTGCCGTTCAGTATATATATATGTATGGTCTTTATATCAATCTGATTGGTTTTTTTTTAGCAATGGCATTGTCAGTTTGTTTTCGATCTAAGAATTTGACTATCCCTCTGGTATCTTACGCCCCTCTTCTAATACCATTTAACTTTAGACCGATAATGTTTTATTCCATCTGTTATATAATAAAGAGGATTTGTGAGATTATTATGTTTAAGGTTATCCTTATATATAATTATATTAAGCGACTGTCATTTTCTAGACTAAGGCATTTTGTAGAACAACTGAATTTCAGGTTATCCATAAAATCTCTACATTGATATCATATTGGATATCATTGAGATAGAGATCAAAAACACAATATCTTGCATAAATGGTAATAACTAATGTTTCGGTAAAACTATTTTTTCTTTATGTGCCAGCTGAGAAGTTTGTAAGTCTATAATTAGTTTTTTTAAATGAAACTTAGTAAAGTATGAACTCACTCCGTTTTTAAGAAAGTAATTTGATTATCTACTTGTCATGATAAAAGAGGGACATATTAGTCTTACAACAGAACAAAATTAACAAACGAATGTTAAGAAAATCTTAATTCTAAACAGAAAATGTATCATAGTAAGCAGAGAAAAGAAGAACGTTTTCTTGTTAGCTTAAATTGACTGTGTGTGCGTGTTCAGTACCAAGTGTTTCGTGCATATTTACACAATAAGACATTTAAGCTAAATAAATTAAATAGATATATTCTAATATAGACTGACCCAGTAAATACAACATTTCGACTGCCGCCTAAAATTAAGTTATCTTATGGTGGAAAGGGAAGCTAATTTTGCGTTCCGACATCCGACCTAGCGAACGACAAAACATGTAAATTCAGAAATTATTACGAGATTTTTATTATTGCGAAAAATGCGACAGAGTTGTAAACGGATTAATTTTCAACTCGTATTTTGAAATATTCTGAATGAATTAAACAGGATTTTTCTCAAAATCGTTAAATTTAAAATCGCATATGAGTCTAAAATTACAAAATCGCAATAATAAATGCACATAATAATTTCTGAATTTACAGTATTACATGGTTAAATCTAATGTCATAAATGAAGGTTTCGTTCTTATTCTTGATTTTCCCATTAATTTATTTTAAACAGTACCCTAATTACCTCTAAAGTTTCATAGATAAAGGAAGATGTGCTGTTGGTGCCAATGAGACAACTCTCCATCCAAATAACAATTTATGAAAGTAAACCATTATAGGTCAATGTACGGCCTTCAACACGGAGCCTTGGATTACACCGAACAATAAGCTATAAATATATATCATACCATATTGATTGTATAAATTAAATTCAGAATATTCGTTTCTTAACGTCCACGATATGGAAAAAGAAGATTATTGACAGAATACAATGTTTAGGATATCAAAATGAAATATGAAATTAATTGAACAGCCAAACATCTATTATTGCTGCAATAGATTCCAAACGGTATGGTCAGAGCTTAACAAAGTTGAATAACACATCATTTTTCACTTATAACTGATCACCGAAGAAATCATCAAAAATAATATACTTGTTTATTGCATTTTAGAAACATGAATTATAGTAATTATATTACCACAATTAATGAAGGAGCATTTCAAAATTTGTCAGCATTATATGGGATGTAAGTACTAGTTTGTATTTCAAGATATTTTAACATTAGCTTGTATATCTAAAAAAAATGTCCTTTTTGGGGATTTTTCAAACTGATTGTATCAGCAACAATATAAGGAAACCCGTCAGGATGTGCTGATATTCAAAGAGATAACGCCTTTTCTTTTTATCGGTAGTTTGTCTTAACAACAATTTTTTCTCTTTTTCTGTGATTTTTCTTAATTTTTTTGGTTGGTTGAGAAAAAAAAAACATTTAGTAAGTAAACTGTTTTTACGTGAATGAATTCATACATTGACGCGGATGAACATGTAAAGTGATATTATTGCATTATATTTTCAAAAATAGGCGTGTCAATGAAACAAAAATTTGTGCCAGTAGTATTCCAGGAATTAGCATAGTGTTTTCGTGTACTTCATTCATGATAACGATATTAAATATTTGGTAAATTTTAGGTTTTTGGGGTGTTGTTTCTTTTTTTTTTGGCACATTACCTTACCGTTATATTGTTTTATTTGTCGATTATAACTTTTAGTCACCTATAGCGGTTTCTTTGATATTAATTGATTCATAAATTCGAAATCTTTCTCAAGATATATTTTCATATTTAGAATTTTTTGACAACGTATTCAAATGAGAAATATTTTTATCTGCTTCCATTTTTAAGCGGTTGATATATTTTTCGAGATCTTCATCTCTGTTTCTGGATAGTCGTAATACTTTCCTATGTTTGACTAGTAATTCATACATAATGTACTTCGGTAAACGATTTACGTCAATGAATTGGCAAAAAGAAGCATTCAATTCCAAATTACCGTTCATAACTGTATGGAGAGCTGAAACGCGACGAAATAAAAGCGCTACCCATAAAATTTGGTGTGATTTACGGTTTTTTGTTGTTTTTTTTTTTAAATTAGTGTCTTGCTTCTACAATCAAAAATGCTATTCATATTCTTGAATTTAATTTTAGATCAATGAATGATGGTTTAATATCAACGATTGAAACAGGAGCATTTGTGAATTTGCCAATTATGGTTCACTTGTATGTATTTAGCAGCTTAAAATATACGTCTGTGTATTTTCATGTAATAGAAATGTGTGTTCTTTCTAGAATATTACGATTTTAATGTAGAACAGAGCAAACTGATACCATTTAACATTTCTAAATTTATTGAAATCGATCTTCTTATAAGATTCAACGGTAGCTTGTCAAACATCAAAATTGCTAAGGCCATATGTTATAATAACTCCGTTTATAAACGAAAGCCTAGACTGTAAACTATTTTAGCTATATCACCGCACAAATCTGTTCCACAAACCCAATATTATAATATAATATAATAAAATGGTCTTTCAAACAAAAATTGATTGCAACTATAGTTGCTAAAACCCATTTGCATGTAAAGTTTTTATTTCGATATAAAGTCATAAATGTACTAACTATTCTTAAAAACAAGTATAATTATGAGATTAAAGTTGCTAGTTGCACATAAAAAAAAATACAGAAACAAAAAGATATAAAAATAGAAATATTGCCAAAAAGGCTGGAAAGTTAAAATTCGGCAAATATTTATGCGCTACAATCTAAAGTTATGAAGATAAACTAATTTTTGTTAATGAAAATATACATTTTTGTTGTTTCAGAACTTTGATTAACAATCAAATATCTACGTTACAACAAGGAGCGTTCCAGAAACTCCCGTATCTCAGATATCTGTATGTATAAATTTTAAACGGCATTTTATTTAGAACCAAACACAGTCTAGAGCTTGTAAATTGTTATTACTAGAAATTAATACAACTATATGGAATATTGTGTCCACCAACTACACCAGTCAGATATCTAAAAAGTTTTAGATATTTTCATGTCCTTTTTCATTGAATAACTTATTAGGATTCATACATTCCCAGGCATGCCTTAAAAGAAAAATTCAAAAACAAAAAAAGAATTAGGAACGCATCGAATTTATCATTAGTAACATGATTTTGATTCCACAACTAATCTCCTCTTGATTCTCTAGAATTGTAGACGATAACTGGACTTTTGGTTCCTGAATGACACCATGCGGTTGAGTTTTAAATATTTGTGAGCGCTCCATTTAAGTTTATACAATATGTAACAGTACAACTATATGTATGTTGCAACCATGCCAATTTACGATGATATAATCTCGTCCGCTTAGGTTTGGTATATTTGAATATTGTTTCAACCACAGGAAGTACAAATAAGTTCCTATTTCAAACATAATAACTTGTTATATACTTTATAAGATTTTCTTTTAATTCTCTTTAACAGACGAATGCAAGACAACAACCTACTTAATATTGAATCTAAAGTCTTTATCAATCTTATCAGATTGCACGAATTGTGAGTAATTTTGTTTAACTAATATTACCTTAAGCATTTATATTTGATATGCAATTTTTCAGTATTATTGATAGAAATGATTACAGACATATCTTGAAGATTTGTTAGCGTTGCACTAGTTTGGTCTTGCTGTGCTTGAAAGTGTCCAAGAGATAAAGTAAAAACATAACATAAGATAGGAAAAAGCAAAATCACAAAAATACTGAACTTAGAGGAAAATCAATTCGGAAAGTCCATAATCACATGGCAAAATCAAATAACAAAACGCATCAAAAACGAATGGACAAGAACTGTCATATTCCTGACTTGGTACAGGCATTTTTAAATGTAGAAAATGGTGTATTAAACCTGGATTTATAGCGAAGTGGGTCAAAAAACGAAAAATGTAGAAACAACAGCTTATTTCCAGCTAGAATTATCATGGTTTTGAAAAATACTCTTCATGAAATCTTTATACTAACCACAGATTTCTCTGTTTCAGATTTGTATACAACAATCAAATAACAACGATACAACAAGGAGCATTTCAAAATCTACCAATCCTCAAATTGCTGTATGTATATATATGCAAATAAGATATAGCATCAGTCAGATAAGATATGAAAATTATTTGAGTGTATTCATAACTTGTTTGAAATGAGTTATTTACCATAGAAGATTTTGTTAGGTATTGTTAATAAATCATCGTTTTTCAACATCAATTTAAAGATTTCGAATTTTTTAACTGCTGTTTAATTATTCTGGCTAATAAAACCATGAAAAATAAAATATACCAGTATTAAAATTTTAACTTTGAAATTATATACGACCCCTACCTTTACTTTAAGTATTCTACAGAATATTCCTAGCTTTTCTCCTACAATAAGCTAACTGTTTGTGCAATACATGTGCATATGTATGTAATCAGTACTTTCCATAGATTTCTTACAGAAAACAGCCAATATTTAATACATTCCAAAATATTGATATTATCTTATTCTTCAGTTATACAAAAATTAATTGAATGGTATTGCACACTAGCTTTTATTGTTGAAAAATCCAAAAGTGCAAAAATACTAAACTACACACCTTACTATAGTGTGCTAATAATACAACGGGTACAACTTATGGATCAGAATCAGTTCAATTTGCCGGGACATCTGAAACCAGTCCTGTAGTTGTATTTAGTATGTGTCTGTACCTACATTGTACAACGAAATGTTATTTAAATGCTATTTATTTAACCAAGGAATAATTTGTTCATTTTGATAGTTTTATCAAACTTTAAAAGTTTTGTTTATCAGAAAAATAATAAATCAGAAAAATAGCTTAAATCTGTTAATTTTGTTTCCTGCACATTCTTACTACCAACTGTGCATTTGAAATATGCATTATCGTAATGTATGGGGTAATCTTTATCAATCTGTGTTAATATAGAGCAATATACCTATTTTTTCAGAGACTTGAGCGGAAACAACGTGGTATTTGTCAAGAATGATACTTTTGAACATCTCCCCAGTTTACAAATTCTGTAAGACTTGTGTTTATAAATTTCAACAATTATTTGATAATCAATGATAAAATGACATAAACATCTTAGTGCGATATGTATTGATGAACAGTCACTTTAGTTTGAGATTGAATATTTGTCGCTCACCCAATCCTTTTGACAAGCAAGCTAATATCATTCCAAGCGCCCACTTCTTTCAAGCATATTGACAAAGTATTGTAAACGTAATCAAGGAAGTTGCTGTTTTGTCTTGCTTACCACATATGAGACAGATTCACCGCATGACAACTGCTCTTTTATTATCTAACCAGAAGTGATACGTAACCTATTGCAAGGCTACCAAAAATGACAACTTCAAAAAGGTTCCCAAATATTTGCTATGCGTTAAAAGTATTAACAGCACTGCATATGATAAATTTCACAATCAAACTAGTATTTCATAATGATCAGTCCCTTTAAATCGGAAATATCTCGCGACTACCTTTTAATTAAATTACGCAAAATATCATTTATTCGTGCATTATTTCGACAAATGTTTTTATAACCAGCTCAGTATTTTCCTATTATTGAGTCAAAAATGACTCTGTATGCAAATCATGTTCATATATATCATGCTTCTAGCTTAGACTTAGTCAGCACCGTACACCAATACGATGAATAATGATAATAAAATATGGAAATATGGTATGAACGACCTATAAGTAAATATCCACAGCATTTAAAACTGAAAAGGATGTAAACAATTGTAGGAAACCTTACGACCTTCAACATGGAGAATTAATACCGTATAGTAGCAAAAAAGGCACCACATACAAAATGTAGAACAGTTCAATTGAGAAAACTATAGGCTTTATTTGCAACAAAACAGTTTATGAAAAACAAATATGACAGGCTTGAACGATCGACAAGAACTGATTGTTAGTAGACATTGTTGTTAATGTGACCCGATGCTACTGTGAAAAGACTTTTCGTATTTTTAGAACATTATCTACCATGTTAAACGCGTTGTTGATCTGATGTGTCAAGGAATGCATTAATTTACGAGATAGTAATCTGCCTTTAGCATAAGAGTGGCGACGACAAGTTACTTGTTTGTTAATTCCTCCTGATTGTTAGCCGCGCCTACCTGAACAAAAAATGTATTTAAAACAGAATACAGTTATTTAATTTCAATTTCTTTTTCAAACAGAAGTCTTCGACTAGTCTGTGATTGTAAAAACTATCCCTTTTGGTCCTGGTTGAAAACAAATCAACAAGAGGGAATTGTAACATGTTTAGATCGAGGAAATGATAAACTATTCTATCTCCCAGAAAGTCTTTTTGTTAATTGTACCAGTAAGTATATTTTCATTTATTTCAAAAGCAATTGCAATGGCATGAAAAAGTTGTTTGTTGATTAAAGCATCCACTTATTTCTATACCAACATGTTTAAGATATGTTATTAGCAGTGGACTGTATGACACACCTGGAGCAGAAAACGTTTACCCTACAGGGAACCTGAATTTTGCAAAGAATTTTTACACAGGTTTGCTTTACTTTTAATTAGTTTTCGATGATGCATGTGTGCTATTTATTTTTTAGAATGTCTGTGTTGTCTTTACCGATAAAAGACCTGTATATTTTTTTCTATGAAATATTATTTTCCTTTCCAACTTTCACATGGTTTTGTCAAATTTTTTGAACTCATGATTTTCTATTGCTCATTTAGTATCTTCTCGATGATATGATTTGTTTTTGTAGGCGTCTACAGAATAATCATCTCGAAGCTATGTAATATTTGCTTTTTAAGATATAGTAAGAATTATATGATCTCAGTTGATGGTGTATAAATATAAAAAAAAAGACCTTTCCACCTTTTAGAATATTCTTGACTTTGAAATATTGGAGGTAACAGGAGTTTTTCGATATTCAAATCTGTTCATTCAATTAAGATGACACACATCAAAATAACGATTTCAGTGCTCGCTTGGAACTGTTTTGAGAACGATGTGTCGACAGATTTAGCGTCTCCTGTAATGTATTCCGTTACCCGACATTCAATTCGCAACCAGTCAAAATGATCTTCAAATGACCTTACCAAGTCAGGAATATGGCAGTTGTTATCAAATAGTCTGTTTCTATGTATGTCGACGTATTCAGTGTTTCTGTTATTCCGTTGTTTTCCTCTTATAGTCGACTATTGAATAGCAGTAAACTTCCGTGCCCTTTATTTACCATCGGAACTCAAAATACAAGATGCATTTCTTTTTACATTGACACATAAATTCTTTTCAACAATGTTTCATTTCATATAGTTATGGCGATCAAATGTTACGACGAATGCTGCTAGTTGTGAATGACTTCTTTATTCTTCCGTAGAAACAGAGATCACCGACACTTCATAACGGGATTTGTTTTGATCAGATTTTAGGTTTTCGGAGTCTGTCGTTCGGTTGTATTTTGGTTTTTTTTCATAGCGTGTTCGACTTGCAGAAGTAAGTGGTGGTTGTTCCATTGGTATATTCTGTCCCTTTTTTTTATAAAATAATTGTATACCTACAAAAACCTGGGGTAACTTATAATTTTGTCCAAGTATAGAAGCGAAATCATTTTTTTTTTTTCTTATATTGAGATTGGTTTAAATGAGTACGAGAAAGAGTGTCTAACAGTAAGTACAACCGTTGAGTACTAAGATAAGTGTATAAAAGTGTATTTTGCGCAGGGTATTTACAGTTTGTTGATTTTGTAGATTTCTTGAGCTGCAATGTCATTTATAGAATTAACAATTATTCAACGTTCTGGAGTAATGTTATATTTGCTAGTTATTATCACACTTTTAAAATTGGAGTTTCTGATCTGTAAAATCATATTTCATTTTGTTGTATGCATCCACAAAAGTTCGGATTGGTTTGGTAAATGTTTACTACACAAAAACTACACTGATCTCAGGTAATGTGTTCACCTTAATTGTGTCTTAACAAATTGAATTTTTTTTTTTCAATTTATATTATTTATAAAGATATGCATTTCTTTTGTCGTTGTTTTGTGTTTCATTGTCGTGAACTCATATAGTCAAATTATTGAAAAAGCTTCTTTAAAAGTTGTAAAATTTGTTCTATCCATATACGTAGACTATTTTTGTCATCCTGAGTACTGTTCAAATGGTGGATCTTGCAGTCAAAACAGTTATGGCGATTTATTATGAGCATGCTTTGGAAACTGGACCGGTGCTACATGTACAGATGAGAGTAAATCTATTTTGCTGATGTTAAGGCCAAATTAACAATGAATTTTACAAAGAATGAAAAAAAAACAATTTTTCCCATTCCATCGTTCTTAAACTCAGATACAAACCTCATACTTACGTTCATTCTAAATTTTAAAAAAAATCCAAAAACAGGAAAAATATTCCTTTTTAAATTCAGTTCAATTGAAAAAATAGCATTTAAGTGCATAACCAAATTAATTTGTCAAGTCTGACTTGTCAAACAAGTGCATTTATAATAAGACACAAATAATTAATATAAGACTTTATTCACAAAATTGTCTTATGCGTTTCTGTATTTAACATTTAAATGTCTTTCGAGTCTTTCGACTTTAATTGATTACCATGTCCCGTATCTATTATGTAAACTTCTTAGATCGGGTTGTTAAGCCTCTCACGAGGCGACCTTTTCACGTAAATTTAGTCATATTTACACTCTTCAATTTCAATTTTCTTTAGTCAAAGAAACCATACAAGGTAATGCATTTTCGATGGATAAAGTATTCTTGGTAAATTATAACATTAAGGCCTTTCGAGTGTCCCGTAGATTTATTATAAAAGTAATGAAATTTATAAGAACGGGACCGACTTTTTTATAAAACAAAACCCCGTTATTACTTTTATATATATTTTTTTCAAAATATATATGCATACTAGGTATACAGTCCGATGCTGTAAAAAGGTAAAGGCTTTGTTTAGCAATAGTTTGAAAAGAAATCTTCAGTATCTATGTAAATTATGACATGCGATAGTTATTTCGTTTAAAGGAATTGATATGATGTCTTCGATATTTAGCTCCAACAATATCCCAAATATGTTTAACTTATTTAAACTTTATGTGTTCCCTTGCAAATTGTGACATGTGTTTGTAAAACTGTATATTGGTTGACTTGGAATATAGATTGATGGTGAACGATTTGTCAATTGAATTTATCAGTCTAAAGGTTGTTTCATACTCGTATAAACACCATTTATAAAAGCAGACATATAAAATGTCTGATTCATTTTTGTCGAGAATTTGCTTTAAAAAAAGCTGAAACTTAGTCATAGGTCATTTTCATTTTTGACAAAATTTAAAGTTCTCTCATGTTAGATTTGCTTTATATGTAATACTATTATGCTATACACTATACATTGTTTTTAAATGAATAATAAATTAAAATATAAATTAAACACAGCTTATAGAATTATATATATATATATAGCAATGTACTCACCTCATGATACATGTATGTATAACTAATTTAATACCTACATTTAATGTTGCTGTTGTATTATCTAGGATAAGTAACTGCTATAAACATAAAGATGCATTTGTACTAACGATAGGAAATGTATCAGATATAAGATATTATTTTAACTATACATACCATTGAGTGTTTATTGATGTAAATAATACTATTGATAATTTCTTTATATCATCGTCAGTTCACTTTATTAATATGAAAACAGATTATGTCTTTTATTTTTATTCTAAGGGTAAGTCTGTTAATATTTTAAGTTTACCTTAAATATTCTTTGTTCTAATATTTTTCATATTTAAACATATTGGTCAAGGTTATAAATAGATCATCAATCATTCATTTACTAAATGGAATATTGAAATTATTAAGAATGTATTTGAGAAGTTACTATTCCTATAACAAGCTTGCCGATGATCTTTTTATTCGAGTTTTATTTTTCATTTCATTTGCATTCAGTTGTAGTACATATGTTGTTGTTTTTTTTTATTCCAAGTCATGTTCTGTTGTAGTTGTAAAAGATATTTGGCATCGTTTGAGTCGTTGCGACATTGTCGACATTTGATAATAATGGATCAAACTGTAGCTTTTCATATCAGAGAAGTAATTAAAATACTTTTAATCCTAGTATCTAGTGATGAGTTTATTCAGAGGTGAAATTAAAGTATCTTCTGATTCATTACTTTGATAAACCAATTTAATATCATCATGCGGGTAAGGAAAGAACAGGTGAACATGTTTGATATTTAATGATGTACCTTGATTGATAGTCAATAAACATCAAACTCGTTTTGAAAATACTGTTGATGGACACTAGGGATCCATTGTTTCATAACTGAAAATTCCAACCACAATAATATATTAAGGGGGCTCCTGGGTAATTATTTAGTTTATGTAAAGCTTATTTGAAAACAATAATTAAAAATATAGGTCACCGATGAGTTAAAAAAGATATTTCAAATTTAATGCCAAAAATGGCATTTTTGCACCAAAGGGAGATAATTTGGATCTTTTTCAATTTTTAAAGTCATCTGGGGCCAAACCAAATCAATTATTTGGGTTGTTTTTTGTACCATATCATAAAGTATCAACTAATAGTGTAATAAATAAAATTTGTAATGAAAAAATAAAGGTTTAATTTTTTTCTGAATTTTTTTTACCTAGGAGCCACCTTAATTGCAGCATAGTTCAATCACTCATTTATAAATTTCACGTGTGTGTAAAAAAGGAGACTCTAAGGTAATACCCCCAGCATTATTATTATTTCAAATATGGATGTTTTATTTTCAAAACATTTAATTACGGTTGTTAAAATCTTAACCTTTTCCAAATGGTGAACCTTTACAAAATGCTAGTTTCAAAAGTTGTATGTCACAATTTATATTATTATCAGTGATATTTATAGGTATAATCCAACCAAATATCACAACTACAAGGGTAAAACGTATGCATCTAAGTCTGTTCCTGTCCATGTTTCATTTGGGACGCTCCTGTTATCGGGAATGAAACTGTACTTGTTGTTGATTGTGTTTATGCCAACTTATATTTACCCATCTAAATATAAATTGAATAACCACAGTTAGTTTGTCCCTTGTCGTTTTCTGTCTGCAATTGGTTGCATCTGATCGATTGTTGAAAAATTTTAAAGTTTACCCAATGTCACTTTCCTTTTTTATTACTTCTGGTCAATATCGGGAACGACATATTATTAATCATTAGCTGCATAACTGACTTAAATAATCTATGTATGACATATTCACTTTTGATAAACACGAAATTCAATTTTGAAAAACAATATATATTTGATGTCCCAACCGTTATTGGTTACACTATGTTTACATAACTGAATACTCTTTTAATGTTAACATGGTTAATGAAGTAGCGTATGGTCGAGTTCTGTCACAAAATCACCGAAATATAAGCACCATTCTTCATTTATATTATTATATATCTTCTTCAAATTTGAGTCATAAGATTGCAGTGTGTTCTATATTAAGATTGCATATATATACTAGTGTTGTTATCGTACAATTATTTCCCTGACATTGCATTTTTACAGGATCATAAATCAATGGGGCTCTCGCTAGGCAATTTTGCCATCAAACGTGATACTTTCATGGATAAGATAACAAAATATAGTACAGTACAGAATGATAAGAACTGAGCTGAAGTCACTGAAATGAAAGACACAATATAGCTGAAATTATATAGGGAATAACTTCTTAAAACAATATTGGTACATTCAAATCATCATTCTGTATAATAAAGGTCATGTCCGACAAAAATGTATTTAATCAGAGTCATTCACTTTTCATTTTATATACTGATTGTCATTTAAAGCTCCCCTGACTGAGTGAGCTATGCGTTCATTTTCTCTTTTTATTCATTCATATTTCACATTCAATTTTTCCTCGGAAAGAAACTCCTGTGCTACCAATGAACACAGTTTTAATCAAATTTTCTTATTCTAGTACCATTTATTCAAGATAAGCCATAACAGGCTCCTGTAGGCCTCTATAGCTATAAACATAAAAATATTAAGATTTGGTTAATTGCCAATGAGACAACTTTTCGCAAAAGATCAAAATTACAAAGAAAACTACTATTGGGTACATCATTAGCACATTTAGAAACAGTTAGGATAAAACTATATGTAAAATTAACCAAATCATATCAAATATTGGGTATAGTTAGTAGTAATATTTATTTACAACTATACTGTAGGACTTGACGAAGATGTAACTGACCAGCTAGGAGAAGTTTCACCTTGGAAACAAATTATAAGTGAGGAAAACTTCTAAATAATGGTACTTGGTCTTGAGACCATCAGACTGTATATGTATCTCTGTGTATCTGTGATATAATCAATCAAAATTTACTGGTGCAAACGGCTTCATTTACATATATTTAAAATAACATAAGAATAAAATTCAAAATAATCTCATTTCTCCAAAAGATACACCATACATGAAAGCATGTGCTTCCCATGACAATGTCGCAACAATGCTTAGGGGAAAAATATATTACTCATACGGTTGAATTAAGAATATAATTAGAATTGAATGATTTTTGTAATATTGTTAGGTGGTAAAAAATATTGACTGTGCAAACATTCTTAGTATAAATCGATTCACCACTTTAATGTGCTTTGGTCAATGCCTTTACATCACAATAAAATACCGCACGATACAGAACAATCATTGGCATGTTGACATGCTCTTGTTTCGAAATTATAATAATCGTTATAAAAAGAAGATGTACTGTGTATTCATTTGTTGTCATGGATATCAATTTCGTGGATTTTGTTGGTACAGGTGGACCACGAAATTAAATATTCAAGGAATAAACATATTTTTTTATGCTTGTACGCAAACTTCAGTAAAACCACGAAAATGAATATCTTAATACACGATAATTGGTTCCTACGAAAATAAATGAATTCACAGTAGTATGATTACCCCTGAGACAACTCTGTACAAAAGACCAAATGGCATAGCAGTTAAATACTAAAGGTCATCGTGCAGCCTTTAAGAAAGAGCCAAATTCATACTGCAATCTACTATAAAAGGCCACGAAATGACAAATGTAAAACAACAAAAAAAACTAACAGCCTGATATATGTACCAAACAAGTACAGAAAAGAAATCCATATATTTTATAAAGTAGTAAATTTTTTGAAATAATTTACCTTATATTTTCTGAAGATTTAATAAACATTTAGTTACATTTATTCAGTTTGATTAAATGATAATTTTGTAAATTTCAGCTCGTCAGTCGGATAGTGTACATATAGCAGCAGTTATAATGAAGATGAAACAGCTTATGTGATGCCATAAATATATTACATAACGAAACTTGCATTCTTTGATTGGCTAATGTACCATAATGAAGATCCTGTGAAAAGTTTAACACCATTTGATGTTTTACAAATCTTATTGGTTTTTTTAAATTTTTATTTACTGTGGATTCATTTTTATTGGTGGTACACCAATTTTTGTGGTTTTCGTAGGACACAGCAAACACGAATTTAGGAATTCAACGAAGAATAATCCCGACAAATGTGAAATGAATCGGATATAAAAAAGAAGATGTGGTATGATTGTCAATGAGACAACTATCCACAAAATACAAAAATGACACAGACATTAACAACTATAGGTCACCGTACGGCCTTCAAAAATGAGCAAAGCCCATACCGCATAGTCAGCTATAAAAGGCCCCGATAAGACAATGTAAAACAATTCAAACGAGAAAACTAATTGCCTTATTTATGTAAAAAAAAAAATGAACGAAAAACAAATATGTAACACATAAACAAAAGACAACCACTGAATTACAGGCTCCTGACTTGGGACAGGCACATACATAAATAATGTGGCGGGGTTAAACATGTTAGCGGGATCCCAACCCTCCCCCTAACTTGAGACAGTGGTATAACAGTACAACATAAGAACGAACTATAAAAATGAGTTGCAAAAGGCTTAACTCATCAGATGGACAAAAATACAAGTGGACGTGGTTACTTCCGGTTTTCTTTTGCAATACTAGTGTATTGTTGATTCGGGACAAACATGGTAACAAAACACGTGTTTTAAGTAAAATAGAAAAGTATTTTGATTACATCTATTGATATACTAGTGTTCCACTTTCATTGAAACATTTTAACAAACATTACATACAAGTACATATAATAAATAAAATACACATAACAACACATTTGCACACATATTTTTAACAATCTTTAACAAGACTTTAATTCACATTCATACAATGTCACTCAGTACGAAACAAAGCACTAGCTAGAATGTTATAATGTCAAATTTGCAATAAACCAGCTTTACGGAAGCCAGTCTTGAGTAGGTCAGTACGGGTGGAAATGATCTGATGTATTGAAACTACCCACTGGGCATGAATGGGTTTCATTAAGGACGTCTTCATATCTACGATGAGCGTTGGTGCACGTTCACCGGTGATGTCTTCTTGATGGTTTGGCTGTTGCACTACTTGTGTTGAGTACCAGTCATGGAAATTAGATTGTAATTGTTCTTTATATTCTCAGTTTACAGATAAGTCCAACGGCTGTAGTTTGTCAGTACAGGCTGCAGGCACAAACAAGGGAATGATGTCATTTTTCTATAAGTGGCTTAGTAGCTTTTCTCCTGTGTGGGCTCTGTAAACATAAAAGATAGCTACGGCTTTCTGGTTTTATGAGAAAGAGGAAGATCTTCAATAATACCCTCTACGTAAGGCCTGATGACTTTATCTACAAAACGGATCATTGTGTCTTCGTTGCTCCAATATGTCTCGGTACTTGTAACATCCCAGTTGTCTGGCAAATCGACACCTTTAGGTAAGCTACGATCTGTTTTACCCTGGTAGATTAGCTGAGGTGGCAATAAGGACCCATTCATAGATGCTGCTAGAAGTAGTGTTATTTGACGTTTGTCATCAATACCGGTGATTGGTACCTGTTGGGAGCCCTGTTGCTCCATTGTCCAGTCGCCGCCGGGTATCAGCTGACACCCGGTCTGGTCCCAGTTAATCACAAGAGAGTCAGGAATGCTGTGTTGCTTAATGACTGTGCTGACTTTTTTTTACTTACCCCTGTTTAATGTCGTCAAAATCAGCTGGTTGAAGTTTTACACCCTTGGTTCCCTTACGCTTAACGAAGCCCATGCGGCGGAGAACGGAAATAGCGTAGGTCTTTGTGATGTTGATATGCCCGCCATACTTTTGCAGCTTATGTTTAGCGAACTTTGTCACAACGGCCTAAGCTGCTGCCATACCGATGCGTGAGTTGATGCCTCCGCCGTTCTCACGAACGTTAAGGATCCATTGTTGAACGACGTTATCTAAGTGACCAAGTAAGAGAGGATTTCAACGTGGCGATCTTGGTAAAACTTCTATGTCTACACCTCCTTAAATAAATAATAAAAACTTTAAAATATGAATCATAATTTACGTTTTTAAATTGATAAAAATTATGCATTAGAAAATAACGGTAAACGAGTTGATAACTACCGTGTCAAATTCCAGTTTTATTGCTGATTAAAAGGATTAAGGATGGGATATTGGCCTTAGGTGATATTCGTGTGACAGGAACAAGAAAATTCACACCTTTGACTTTAAAAATATGTAAAACAATCGTTTAATAAGATTTATATACCTATATGGAGTTATTTTCTTTCAGAACGACAGGTCATTCTTTTTCAGAATCAACCTGGACGATACCATGTTTCAATGATAAATGCTCCAAGGCATAAAATAATGACTTATGTGAGGTCATTATTGTCCTTGATAAACATGCAATCTATGATTTACTTCAAAAGTTTATTCGTCTAATAGTTTTTTGTTGCCGATTTTGAAATTTATTTTTTAAAGTTCAATCGATGATAGGTGTAAAAGAAACCGTCATTGTAGTCCCGCATTTTAATTTTAGAAACAAATAACGTGGAGTTATCGCTACAATAAAGAAACATTATCATATATGTCAGATGAATTTTAATGTAGACTTTCATAAGATAAATTCAGATTTAACATATTCGTGTGTAAGATTTTGAAAATATTATTGGGTCAAACTGAATAGGTTGATTGATTTTTGGTTGCTTGTATAACGTCAAGTGGCAAATATTTCATGCATGTTTAGTACGATACACACTGAATAGGAAATCATACTGTGACCTACATGTATTTATATTCGTCTTCGTGTCAGTTCTTAACTTTTTAAAATTTATGTATACCTTTTACTCTAGCAAATGATCAACGAATAAGATAATCTTATATTCTATTGAATAACATTAACGTAACTCACGAAAGGGTCGGGTGCGGAGGGTATATAATTATATCCTGATTATCTTTTAATAAAATGTATTGCTATTCAAAAGACAATCTTTCTGAATTTTTCATTCGATTCAAGTAAAATTGTTAAAAAAAACACCACTTTTCCGCGATGGAAATAACATAACAAATAGAAGAAAACAAACATACCCCTCCCCCTTTTCCATAAGCTAAGTGGTACCAGTAAATTACTTACAATGTGTCTTGAATTTGTCATACACCGTTATCGGATGGTAACAATACACTTGTGTCTTACTTCATGCAGTTACAGTAATATTTTTATTGTGTATGGATAATAATTTTTAAAAGTTTTATATCTAAATTATTTAGTGAGTTTTATTTCACATTCTAAATAAGCCGCAGGGCGTATTAAAACCTGAACGCATTAGAAAGGAATATCCCACTTTAGTGTTGTCGGTAAAATAGGATACTAAATTTTACAAATCTTTATAAAATTAATATTTTTTGACGGTATATAAGTCAGATAATGCATATTTTAAGGTTTTTCTTGTCGTTGAACACACCTCGGGGTGTCCGGATTGTTCAAAGAAAGACCTCCCTCCCCTCGGGGTGTTCTACGAAAAGAAAAACCTTAAAATATGCATTATCTATAACATCTCTTGTCCCTTCCTTGTTTCTCAAGAGAGAGAAAACCACACCAAAAAACACTTCTTTCGGAAACTATACATTGTTATCTATTATCTCTGAGTGTTCTCGGTAATATATAAAACAAAAGATTCATCACTGATGCTCGAGTAACAAGAATGTGTCCATAGTACACGGATGCTCGAGCCGCACTATCAGTTTCTATGTTCAGTGGACCATCAAATTGGGGTAACAAATCTAATTTGGCATTAAAATTAGACAGATCATATCATAGGGAACATGTGTACTAAGTTTCAAGTTGATTGGACTTCAATTCATCAAAAACTTTAACCCGAAGCGGAACAGACTGACAGACGAACGAACGAACGGACGGATGGATGGACGCACAGACCAGAAAACATAATGCCCATTAATGGGGGATTAGAATAAGTTGAATAGGCAAAATAGCGTATGAAGTATAACACCAGTCGGGGGAACCAAAGTTCCGAAGGTTTTTGCCAAATGAAGTTGAGGTAATTTATAACTGTGGTAGAAAATCCATAGTAATTCGAAAACATTCAATGTTTTTTTTTTAAAGTAAATGTACAATTATGCCCATATCGTAGATGAATCATGTCAACACTGAAGTGCTGACTTCTATGATGGTGATATCTTAGAGGAGGTACGTTTAAAAGATGAGTTATTGTAGTTACAGAGAAGAAATTTACAAGTGGAATAATCACATACAAAAAAAAGTAAAATAACAAAAGTATCGAACTTTCAGGAAAATACAAAACAAAAAGCCCGTTGTCAAATGGCAAAATCAAAAGCTGAAATAAATCAAACGGCTGAATAACAACTTTCATATTCCTGACACACATTTTCTGATGTAGAAATTGGTGGATTAAACTGGTTTTATAGCTAGCTAAACCTCTTATTTTTATGACAGTCGCTTAAAATTCCATTTTATTGACAATGTGTGAAATTTCTCTCTTGCAGCCCTACTTTTAATCCATTCATAAAGAAATAATAGATAAATACAAATTGTATTCCATACATTATGAAAATGTTATTTCTACAGTAGCAATCTGGTATGCCATCCAATTAGCACGCAATTACATTTTTTTAGAGCTAGGTTCTTCCAATAATCAGTCTTAGAACTTTGATCGGATTTTGGGTTATAGTTTCACTAAAACATTTGAAAGCTGAAACCATCAGAATCAAGAATTACCACTGGCGGCCATCTTCTTAGCTGATCAGAATAAAAGGTGGAAGTTTTATGGAACCCTTTCAATTCATGATAGCAGCTAAATTTTGTTCAGTTTTGTCCAGTTGTTTCAGAGAAGTTGATGGCAATGTGATCTGATACAGGCTTCATGGAAACATATGAGCCTCTCTAGCCGTCAGGTACACTTCCGGATCCTTACGAATTGATGATGTTTCGAAGAGAATCTCTACATCATTAATACTATACAGAATAATAAATTCACATTGTAGAAATTTAAAAAGGTGTGTAGTCAGAATCAAGAATTGCATCTAGGGTCTGTCGACATTGTTTTTCATCAGCTTGAACAAAACACGAATACTTCATAGACAACAATCCAAACATTATGCATACATTATGTGCTTCAGTTTGGCACAGGAAATTAAGAGAATACGATGCATTGTCTAACAAACGGAGACGGATGAAAGTGATGACAACTGTTCACTAGTCACTATACGACCTGTAGTCTAGAAAAGCTATAAATGGTCCAAGCTCCTTAACTCCTGTACAAATTTCCATTAACATTCAGTATCGTATCGTCAAGAGAATATAAGGACAAATCATCTAACCAAATATGCAAGATTTCTGTCAAACAATCTCTGCCAACTGGAACCCTGAAAGCAAGTATGGATTGGGACGGTTATAACTTGAAGTCATTGCTGTATGTTTGACAGATATACATGTATATCGATTTCATGGGATAAAATAAAACTTCAAATTATATAAACTGAGTTTTATTCATGAATTTTTTTTTATTTTAATCATAACAATCTACATGTTCACAACAATGAAATAAATAAAAACAAACAACGATGTCATATATTTATGCATATCAATAGCAATACAAAATGTTATCTTTCAAAAAAGCTGAAATAACATCCATTCAAGTTTGCAATGAAAAACAACAACATCAATTATCCATTGCTTACATCTCAACATCAAAACTTAATTAACACATTTAAGCTTAACATTCAAATCTAACATTCCATACTAAATTTTTAAAATGTTCATATTTTGGGCAAATCACAGAAACAATTTATTTGTCGCAAATTGAGTTTAGGCGGAGCGTCGCTTGGTAGACGTAATTTGCGACAGTGAACTCTATGTTTTACGAAGGCCAAGCTTAAATACAATGCAGTTATCTCCTAATTTGTAATTGAACAGACAATACTTTATATAATATATTATGGTAAATGATACAATAAGGTTAATTTTTAAAGCAATTTGTGTAATTTAATGAGCACGCTAAGTTATACATGCATACCTTATCTACTTAATTATTTACAATTTCTATAATAATAATTGTAATATGTGTATTGCACACCTGTGTTTGATATTATATAGACTTGATATATTACTTGTACAATTTGGATGAGAATGAACAAAACAATAATGATGGTTTCCAGAAACATATTTATAATGTATTATCAAAAGTGGGTAGGGTAAAGAGAAGTTGTTAGCCCTATCGTTGAAATTTGTAAACGATATAAAAACTAAAAAGTCTTTGTCTATGTTAAAAGTTCCCATTTATTGCTTCTTTACAGATATAATTATCATAATGCTTTATACTGGGCAAAAGTAAATGTTTGCAAATTGCTTTGTTATAATATACGCATTTACTAACTTTACCTAAATCATGTATAAAGAAAAATGGTTTCAGATTTAATGTTGTCGAAATTATATATCAATAAAAAATACAAGTAACTGCTATTTATATTTTAGTAACTTTTTTTGTATTTCAATTAAATGTATTGTATAATTTAATTTATTCTGATACTTTAAATTTCTTTTTATTACATCCAGGTTAATGAAAAAATTAATAAACGTATTTATTGTCATCATCAGTAAAACAAACCTAAACACTACAACCAGATTATATCTTCACGATCATTGTAAAGATTTTGTAGGTTATTTTTTGTTACTTTAGAAAAATGTAAGATGTGAAACGAGTGCCTATTAGACAACTCTCAATCCAAGTCCCAATTTGTAAAAGTAAACCATTATAGGTCACGGAGCCTTGGCTAACACAGAAGAGCAAGCTATAAAGGGCCCCAAAAATGACAAGTGTAAAACCATTCAAACAGGAAAACCAACGGTCTCATCTATAAAAAAAAAACAAAACAAACGAGAACCGAGAAACACTTACGAACCACATCAACAAACGACAACCATCGAACATCAGGCTCCTGACTAAGAACAGGTGCAAACAAATGCACCAGATTTAAAGTTGTTAAAGGTACCAACTTACCAGATCAATAGTTTAACATCACGACATAAAATTGAAAATAATTTGAATAAGATTATAGTATATGAATCAGAAGTATTGTGGTTTTATTTTATTTCACATAATCACAACAATGTCCATACCTATGAAATACAGGAATAAACATACTTTAATTTACATTGTACCTACATTGTATTTACATTGTGTCATATTGATTCGTTCAGTGTATGTTCACTTGCGTTTGTAAATATGTCTTTTGTTTGAGTTAATCCATTTCAATGCCAATTCAATTCATAATTTATAGAGTGTGACACTCTAAAAATTATGAATTGAATTCAAAACAACAGCAATGCAACATATAAAACCGAACTATTGGTATAAGTTAACAACTGCCATATTCCTGACTTGAAATTTTAAGAAAAAAATGTGGATTGAACCTTGTTTTGTGGCTCGCCACACCTCCGCGATTTATGAAAATGTTAAATATACCGCTATATAAGTATATACTGGTCTAAATTTAAAACAACGTTCAAACCTATGATTGCGTTGGATAAAAACCCCATTTTTTTTTATACGTGTGCATGTATAACAAATTTCGTTGTAGAGGGTTCTAAATACAGCACAAACAACATTTTCCGAAAGACCAAAAAAAGTGAAAAAGTATATTTTAACAAAACGCATTTGACTAACAGGTCGCACAACTGATGATCTTAAACCCTGCCAACTGCCATTGACGATGTCCAAAAAAAAAGTCTTTATTTCTGTCAGAGATTACATAATAGATAAAACCATTGTCCATTTATAGGCGATCTTGTTATGGTAGAGCATTTAATGCCATATCTTTGTAATATTTTAATTGATATTAGATAGTTATTTTTCAGGCGAAACTACTATATCGATATTTTTTTCAATTTTCAATTTGAAAATTGCTTTTTAAAATAACCAGGAAATTGAAAAAGAATAAGGGGTAACCATATAACATTTTAGATACAAGCTGTTGAAATTAACTGAATGATATTCCAATAATACATAGGGGAAACGGTAGGTTTTATTATATTAGAAGCAATTAGTCCGTATGTTGTTTGTTTTTTTATTGATTTCCGTTTTTAAGCTATATCCTGCGAAAATTTACAGCATTAGCAAAAGAATAAAACAAAAACAAAAAACAACCATCAAAGTTAGTAATGTTTACATTGAAAACGCCAGAACTTATAACGGTATAAATTTTTGTGACATACCGTTTGAAAAACATTCAAATGAAAGGAAACATTACTGACTAATTTTCAAATCCAGACACACATTAACCAATAGCTAAATAGATGTAATGTAACCAAAATTATGTTTTTCAATATCAAAAGTTACTGATCGAGTTTGAATTCGTCACGTTAATTACAGCGTTTACATATTAATGATACATTTTAGTCGGTTTCAAAAGGGTAACTCTTGCGTATAAACTATTTTTCCTACATCTATGTATGTATTTAATCTTAAAGATACCCATCATCTTCAATATCCGGTGATTTAAATTTGAGAAATTTCTACAACAAATCTCTATTTACTTTTTCGTATACATGAACGTATTCAAATCGGCAATTCTATATCCACAAATGATCGGTTTCGAACGCTCTCAAATAAATGACAAAGCACAGTATAATGTTAATTGACCGAACGGAGCTTCAGTGCAGACGAAAATATTTCTTGAACTTGTACTTTTCTATTTTTCATTACTAGAAGACTAGCCACTCCCTTTTAAGGTTAACCGTTCATCAATACTGGATCAGAGTGAAGGTTCATAAACAGATATCAACGGGCTTGTTAGCTGAAATCAGATGATATGAGAACAACAATACCCAAATTACAAACATTATGAAATGGAAATAGTATAAAGAACAAACAACCAGAGCGTAAGACTATACTCGAAATCAATGCATTTTACTTGTGACGACAGCCACGAATATTATGGATTGTCTTCTTATGATGAGGGCTTTTTATTATAACCATATGGCCATAAAGTTTTAGTCATCAACATAACATTTCACCGACAAAAAAAACAAAATTAGGTTGTGACCAGCATTTGTCATTAAAAAGACTATGGTTCCTTATATCAGCTGGTTGGTAGTTATATCATTGGCACATTTTCTTATTGTAATATAGGGGCCTCGGTGGCCGAGTGGTCTAAGCAGTTACTACTGTAATCACTAGCCAGCCAACACTTGGGTTGTGAGTTCGAACCCCGCTCGTGTGGGTGCACTCGACTCCAATCTTAATTGACTAGGAATGTCAGTTTTCATATCGAAGGTCGGTGGTTTTTCTCCGGGCACTCCTTATTTTAATAAATATGACAATTCCGAGAAAATTACGTTGACATCGGAATATTTTTAATTTTTCAAAAAGCACGAAATACGGAAGTATGTGCCCAATGCATGTGGTCTTGTAGAAACATTCATATGCTACCTCGATTTTATCAAATGACTTATAAATGCAGCCATTATCAGGGCATTACTTTGTTTGCTCTTCAAAAGGTTTACAAAAGGTTTACCAAAGGTTGATCAGTTGTGAATCTGTATTATTTTATGTTAAATCACTACATTTAAATTTTACGAAAAATGGTCATTATCCTATCAAACAAATGTATCGTTATTTGAAAATATTCTCTTTACACATATTTTAAAATATCGTGTAGAAACCTCTTCATAGATACCAGAATTAAATTGTGTACGCCAGATGCGCATTTTGTCTGCAAAAACTCATCGATGACACTCGAATCAAAATATTGGAAAGACAAAATCAAGTTTTGTTTATATTCTTTAGAGTTTATTTACATATTCCCCTCTCATAATTTACTCTTACTTGTATGGAATGTATTATCTAAATTGTATTTCATTTCATTTCCAGATAGTTGGATATTTTACTTGCAATTTTCATCAAAAAACCAACTTGGTGTAAATTTCTAGTTGTTTGTTAATGTGCCTAATTTTTTGTTACGCCTAAGGTAATATTATCAAAAGAAATAAAGTCCCCAAAACATTCACTTAAATTGAAGACAATCTTCCCTGAACCAATCAAAAATCTATGCCATGATAGGAATATATTGAAGATATTTATTGTTAACAGTAAGACGAACCAAAACGTCTTTCTCTTTTTTTCTCTTACTGCGAAAAAAAATTCCACTGTATGTAGACTGCAAACATGTTTTGCAATTTTCCTTCAGTAAATGATACTACAAGGTTCATTACGCATAGTTAAAAAGGATATTTATGTTGATAAAGTCTAACAATTCTCTAAACATTACGCTTGTAACCACCAGGAAAATAAACTATTCCTTTCTGCTCATCAACAAATATATAATTCAAATCTCAACCTTTAAACAGAAAAGATGAGGTTATATGTGCACTTTCGAATTCCTGCATGGACAATTATTTATCAATCCATACAGTTATCCAAAACTTGTTTTGTCGCCTTTATTCATACATTTGTACTTGTTAAATATGTAGCCACGTCAGATTCACAAGCAAATCATCATGGCGTATGTTCAGATTTCGACGGGAAGACTTCAAATTTAACATTAGGAACCCGTAGACAAGCAGGACTGAAACGCAAACTCTACAAAATATATTTTTCCAGACGTCATCTATTTTTTGTGTAAAAAGTAACATTTTATAGTGTTTCAATTGTCATAACTTTAAAGAATTCCAAGCAAAGCATTGCTTTTGCCATTGTTTATCGAGTGGGGAGGGAATGTTTTGCTGTTTACGGAGCTCTGGATGTCTGGTGTACTTTACCATCATTCTCATGTGCAAGTGATACTTCTTTTGAATCATTTGTGTATATTGTTTTTGGAGGTTTTAGTCAGCAACTTATATAATTTGGCATTGTTTTATATAAGTTGGATTTAGAATTTTGGGGTTGTATTTCGAAGAACTTATAGATATAAAAGAAGATTCGGTATGATTGCCAATGAGACAAATCTCGACAAGAGACCACAATGACACAGAAATTAACAACTATAGTTCACCTTACATGCCTTATTGACTTCAAAAATCAGCAAAGCTCATTACGCATAGTAAGCTATTAGAGGCCCCTAAATGACAATGTAAAACAGTTCAAACGAGAAAACTAACGGCTTAAATTAGGTACAAAAATTGAACGAAAAACAAATATGTAACATATAAACAAACGACAACCTCTGAATTAATATTACAGGCTCCTGACTTGGGACAGCCACATACATACAGAATATGGCGGGGTAAAACATGTAAGTTGGATCACAACTCTCACCCTAACATGGGACAGTGGTGTAAAAGTACAACATAAGAATGAACTATAAAAATCAGTTCAAAAAGATGTGGATTTTTGCATATCCTCCTTAACACTGCTAGAAATAAGCTAGAAAGAAAATAAATAAAATCATCTGGAGATAAGGTAAATGAGATGAACAGTAAAAGGATATACATATCTTAACTTGATTCGACCGTTGAAAGTAGAACTTTAATTTGAATGTTGATGCTGACACAAAATCGCTGCATTTAATGAAGCGAACAAAATCGCATTTAAGATAATGTTCGACATAAAATCTTGTTATTAACTATGTATATATGTATTAATATTGATCATACTGAACATAAGCTACTTAAGTAACAATAAAAGTAGTTAAAAACTATTGAGCAGCCTTAAGGTAAACTTCATGATATGCAGTAAATATATCATAATAAATTAACCAAGTTTTACGTCATTTAAAGGCTGATCCTGTAACTCTATTCAACGTAATTGTGATACTCAATATCTTTCACAGAAAATGTTCGACAAAGATGGATAAAATTTGAAGTGCTGTTTTTAAAGACTGAGGAAACAAGACGTATTTACCCACGAGAACCAGCGCTACAACCTTGTCAGATTTCAAATGAACGTGGAACACTTTACACAATCAAAGTTTCAAACATCTGACAAAAATGAATCAACTTCCTGAAAAGACTCTAGTAGTAAAAAATTCTTCAGAATCTTGTGACATTTAAGTTATTACTTTGAAATGTTATACTTATACTATCTGTTAACGTAGTTTATCATTTAAAAACTTCTGGTATAAAATGAAAAAGAATTAAAAAAAAGATTAAAGATGTTTAAAAAGAACAAAACAGAAAAAAGAAAAGAAAAAAAATACATATGGCAGAAAGCTTATCATAATTAGTTTTTGTAAAAATAACAACATATTTATATTGAACGGTCGATTTTTATCTGACAAAGTTGGTAACCCGACAAGTCGTAACTCAAACGTAGTTGACTACGTATTTGGCTCGGCAAATATATGTCACAAAATTGTTGATTTTGAAATAATGCAATTTAGCAATTTCATACACCAATCTTTTTACATATAGATTGTAATGTAAAAACAGATATGCTAAAAGAAAATACATGTATTGAAAATAATAAAAAATACATACGTAAATGGAAACATGAAAGAAGTACTGGTTTTTAGAGTAACAATAACAGAGTTGAGGTTAATGATGTATTGTCACATATCTTCGAAATACATGATGATATAAGTAAAGTGGATAAAAATAGTGTGAATGAAGTTGTTACCAATGTTACTAAGATGTTGCTTGATTCAGCAGAAATCGTGACTTTTGGAAAACAAATAATAAGTTTAAACGTCCAGTGAATAATGACATTGATATCAAACAGTTTTATGATTTTTTAAAGATATTAATAAAGATACTCTTACTAAGGCAAATTTAGAACTAGATAACAATTTTGATACTGATAGATCAAATTATTTTCTGAACAAAACAATAACAAGAGACGAGGTTATCAAAGGTATACAAAGTGTTAAAAATAATATGTCACCTGGTGACGACTTGACAATAAATGAGTATATTTCATCATCTTCTGAATTGATGTGAGATATGTTCAATTTTATTTTTTGCTACAGGTTTTTTACCTGAAATATGGCTTTTACGAAATGTTATTTCAGTGTTTAAAAACAAAGGTAGTAAAAGGGAACCGAAAAACTATCGGCCAATAACATTACTATCAAGTTAAGGTAAAATATTTACTTCCTTTTTAAGCAGTTGGCTTTGTGATTATTTAGACGAGTTTTTAATTTAACAAGACAACCAAGCAGGTTTAAGACCAGGATACAACACAAACAATCATATTTTTTCAGAGAGCTTTTGATTCTATTCAAATAAATCTCCTTTTATTTAAACTGTTGAATAATAATAATAACGGAAAATTTTCAGAGTTATACAAAATATGTATAACGATATAAAATCCGGTGTTGTTTTCAATAATGAGAAATCTTACTTCTTCCCATGCGAAATTGGTGTACGACAAGGTGAAAATCTATCGCCTACTCTGTTTTTTATATATCTGAATGATTGACAAGAATTTTTGGAAGAGTTAGATACAAAAGGTTTACAATCAATAAGTGCAGAACTAGAAAATGAACTAGATGTGTATCTTAAGATTGTCTTACTGGTATATGCTGATAATACTGTTTTATTAGCGGATAGTAACACTGAATTTCAAAATATGTTAAACAATTCTGCCATATATTGTAACAAATGCCAACTTAAGGTAAATGTTGATAAAACCAAAATTCTTGTTTTTGCAAATGGCAGACTTCCACAAAATTTGAAATTTGTTATTAATAATAATCTTTATTAGTCATATAAGTAACATTATACTTGTGACATAAACAAAAGTAACAACAACAATAAAATAACTGAGTTAAACACACACATATCTATATATATACAAGTAAAAGTAACTAAGAGTCCCCTGTCCTCAGCTCTAAAGACTGTTTTATAAAGGAACCTGTTTTTTTCACTTGGTTTATATTAGAAGGATTTAGTAGGACTACTAGTTTTTCAGTATCAATGATAATGATAATGAAATTGAGATTGTTAAAAATTATAAATATTTAGGAATATTTTTTTCTAAAAGTGGTTCCTTTTTACAGACTAGAAAATACTTACGAGATTAAGGAATAAAGGCTATGTATTCTATCTTAAAGAAAAGTAGAATTAATGACTTATCTATTGAATATCAACTAGATATTTTTGATAAGGCTGTTGTACCTATTTAGTTATATGGGTCCCATTATTTCTGTATGTAAAAGTTCGTATGATAAATTTTTGGGGCAGAATTATAAACGGTAAAGAGTGTAAAATTTCTCATGTTCTTTATAAATTATCACTTATAAATTTAAATGAATATGGTTTTGAAAGTAAATTGTTGATTTATATCCAAATCATGTTACTAATTTTTGAATGTCTAATATTTGGAATATGGTTTTTGCTGACAAATGGGTATTAAAAAGTGTGGAACAAAAGCTTAAAGATCAGTTCACACAATTACATGTATGTTTGTCACAGATAGAAACCTTACTTAAATGCCTATGTTACAGATTTTTTTTTAAATAATCTGATATTTGAGAATTATCTCAACATATTGCCTACTAATTTATTATTTTTATACTGCATACTTAGATGTGGTAGCCACCGTTTACCAATTGAGACGGGAAGATGGCGAGTTTTGTCACGAAACGACAGACTTTGTCATCTATGCAATTCAAGTGAAATCGGTGTCGAATATCATTATATAATGACTTGTAAATCTTTAGATTTGGAGAGAAAGAAATTTGTACCTAAATATTGCTATAAAAATCCAAATACATACAAATTTAATAGTTTATTTAATTCAGACAAAACTATCATTTTAGAAAAATTATGTAAGTTTATAAAAACAATACAGGTGAAAGTCAGTCCTCTAAGTCAAATTACGTTTTTTGTTCACACATGTGCATGCTTATATATACATATATGTAGTTCTAAATTTATATTTTCTCTATTACTATGACATGTAGTTTTGTGAGAATAAAGTTCATTCATTCACAAAGGTTCCTTGAATAATATTCGAGCAAACAGAGAACGATACATAAATGGCTAAATGAACTATGAGTTTCATATATTGCTTTCTTTATTAATAATCATTTTATAATAAGTTTTCTAAACATTACATTTTGACAATATTTACATTTGTTCATTTAAAATTTAATTTCATTTACATGTCGTTTGTATCATTTTTGGCATTTAGTGAAACATTATTTCTGATGAATTCAAATGTACAAAGAAAACTAAATGTAGAAGAAATGGTTGTAGGAATCATCACCTGATCGTTTTTCATTTTGTCCTACCCATTTATCAATAAATATTGTAAAAATAACTCTTTGTAATCGCTTTTCAGCTTTAGTGAAAAGAGTAAGGATAAAAATTCGTAGTATGGTAATATTTCATAATGCGTGAGAGATGTCATTTCAGGTATAGAACCACAAATCCTTGTCCGCCCGGACTAAACATACAAAAAAGGAGCATATATTTTAATCAAAATCGTTCCTACGCATAGCTGTTTCGTTGTCAATATGTGCAATATTTGGATAGTTTTGGTATAAAATGAAATTTTGGGGAACATTTGCTCTGTTGTTCAGATCAGTAGTACCTGGTTTTGTACTATTACACTTCGGGAAAGCAAAACACTCTTACATACAATTAAATGTATGTTGAATATTTCAGCACAAGTCCGGATAAGGTACAGTTTTGACATGAAATGACTGCCATTTTATTTGAACTTTATCCTTGTCGTGCGGGGGCCGTAATATTACGGCCGTACCCAGACCACCGTTATATTAGCATCAATGGCGCTCAATACATTTACAGGTCATCGTAATGCCATTTAATTAGTAGTGCATGCACGTTTTCTCAATCTGACACTATTGAGTGTCATGTTTCTACTCTTTAATAGTAATTTTGAGCTCTAATACTAACTTAAATATTTGATATCGGACAAAATTCGGTTTTTTAGAGGAGTGTGCTTACCTTCAAGATCTGAAACACGGAGTTAGGAGGACTGAAACCTTGACAAACACCGTTAACCTAAAGGCATATAACGACTGATTATGTTATTATCAAAATACGCCGAGGAAACAACTACTTCCAGTTGCAAGTCCAGTTAAATTTAAAAATTGAAAAAAATTGGAAATTTTGTGAATTTTGGTGCAAATAAACTCATCATAGATATCAGGACTAAACTTTGTATATACGCCAGACGCGCGTTTCGTCTACAAAAGACTCATCAGTGACGCTCGAATCCAAAAAAAGTTAAAAAGGCCGAATAAAGTACGAAGTTGGAGAGCATTAAGGACCCAAGTTCCTAAAAGTTTTGCCAAATACAGCTAAGATAATCTATGCCTGAGGTAGAAAAGCCTTAGTATTTCAAAAAATTCAAAATTTTTGTAAACAGTTAATTTATAAATATTACCATATCAATGACAATTTGTGTCAGCACAACAAGTGCTGACTACTGGGCTTGTGATACCCTCGGGGAAGTAAATCTCCACCAGCAGTGGCATTGACCCAGTGGTTGTAAATAAACTCATCATAGATACCAGGACTAAATTGTGTATGTACACCAAATGACCTTCTTTACACTGATGAACCCAGATCATTTTCACTCCGACCTAACAACTGTTGTGATAAAAGTGTTCACTGGTGTCCACTCTACATGAAAACTACAGATGGATGCATCTATTAGCATCTCTGGGACTTACAGGTCGTGAAAAAACGAAAAAACGTCAAAATGGACGCTTTTTGCACCGGAGGACCAACTTTGGGAAAACAACTCAGCATGGTAAGAATTAAGACAAAGTAACCATACATGCTTGAAATTGCCGAATTTAACACAGATGCATTAATGTGTTATACCTATTAATGAAAGGTATGTGAAATTCAAAATATAGAGATCATACCCATTACAGCAAAAAATAAAACTTTAAAATTGATTAAACATGTATATTATGAATGGTTTATAGTATAAATAAGCTTTTGGTAAAATTTTCTAGTGAGTGTTTATGTTTTGTTGGCTTTCTTATTGTATACTTTAATTGCAAGGAAATGGATGTACACTTAGTTTAAACATATTTATTTATAGTGGATTGCAACTTATATTATCCCTTTCCACATTGCGGGCGCGATTTCTGCCTTGTAGCGGCATTAGCCTTCTCTTTTTTCGAAATCTATAAGGGTGTCTTTTACGTGCAAGAGATATGGCTCTCTCTTAACACGGATCAGCCATTTATCGTCCTCTTCCGACGGACTATCATCGTTTCCTCAAGACCATACTCGCAAATGGTGTCAAGGGAGAGCTGAAAATTCAGTCCCTGAAATTTTCTCCCAGGAACGGGGATCAAACCAGGAACACTTGTGTTAGTAGGCCTATGCACTAACCACTACATCACGGCTCATACAAGTAAGAACATTGCTATTTCTGAAAATATCATGAGTAGGAACTGACCAAGTTTGTTTTTTTAAAGTCATAACTGTCACTATTAGTATCCATATGGAGATTTTTGTGTATAACGAATTTGTTACTACATTTGTACCACTCCAATTTGAACTTGAATTCAGTGAAATAGTGCTTTGACAAAAGCTCTATTTGTTTTCTATGGTAGAAATAAGTCATAGAAGGAAATTAAGTGAAGCAGAAATAAGTTTTACAATTTTGATGTTGTTATATGTGTAGAACCAATAATTCAGGCCCGGTCGGAAAGAACATACAAGACCGAAGTACACTTTTCAAACAAAATAGTTCGCACGCATAGCTGTATATTTGTCCATAGGTGAAATATTTTAGTAGTTTTTGGCATCAAATGAAAGCTTGGGGATTTGGGATCACTGTATAATCCTTGTTGATAGTTTTTATTGATTAATAAAGAGGTCTTTCTTTTTTTGTCTTCATGAAATACTAGTACATTTAGTATCATCCAATGATCCTATCCATTTTTGTTATATGAGTATCAGTAATGAAAATTCTTCGGATCAGAATTTCATTTATAAAACACTATAATTATGCATTTTCAACAATTGTCTATACCTACAGTTGTTGAGAACAATTACGATAGGTAAGATGTGAGGGGTCGTGTTAAAAACAAAAATTGAAAAAGAAAAGTATTGATTGCTATTGATTTTATTGCTTGATATTTATTTGATTCACAATAATACAACTTTCCAACAGAGTCCAAATGGCATGGATTTATTAAATATGTAAGAAAAAAGGGATGGGCTTGAAATCACCTTCACCTTTTTATGCATTTGTGCTGAAACAAATTAATCGTTATTGGCATGCTGCAAAATCGTTTATTAAAGACTCGCATAATCATAATAGTGAAGACAAAGCTGTAATACATGTAATAAGAATAGTATATGACAGAGAAATATCTCTAATTATTTGTTGTTTGATACATCTTCTGTAGCTATATGGTCACGACAGTATATAACTGAAATCAATTAAATATACATGCGTAATGAGAATCAGAATAGTTTTTGTCTTTGAGATGACTCATCAGTTTCACCTGTAAAGAGTAGGTGGCATTAGTCGGTGTCGAGAGTTGTTGAAAAGGTTTCAGTTTTAAATCGACTTCACTTTGTACATTGATGAATATCATTCAGTATATTAAAAAAATATTTTTACTTCATAAAAATTGCTAACCATTTTTTTTTGTTTGGAGCAAGGTCACATTCATTGTACTCCGTAACATGATAACTTGTACTGCGCAATTAATGTGACCCTTCTTCTAAAATGAAAAACCTCTTTTTGAAAGATTTGATGTAATTAGATGACAACTATTATGTCGTTTGAAGAATTTGTATAAATGTATTAACGAATTTAATTCGTGTATGATTAAGCAAGAAAATACTTCCCGCTTATATTTCATTTCTTTGACGTAAAGTAATTAAAAAACGTGCATCAGTAAGAAAATTTTAAATTTAAGTTTAAAGACACCTCGTTCCTATTGTTCATTTTAAACTAACAGATAAAGGTAGCAGATAAAAATAAAAAGTACTTTTAAACGGATTGAGAAAAACATCCTGATAAAGAAGGTTAACTACTGTTAAAAATATACCACGCATTTTAGTCATGCAAACTAATGCTTTTGTTAGTTTTTTAGAAACAAATTCAAAAAATGTTTACAGTGCATACACTGGAAGTCATGAAACGAAAACTTTGAGCTCTTCTTTATTTTCATACGCTGAGCATATTTGTATTTCAATCTATATCTATATTGCAAATGTATACAGATAGATATGTTAGACTCAGATCGATGTCCGTTCTCTAATCGACGTCCGTTCGTTCTTCAATTTGACGGAACATCCTCACAACAAGGATTCAATATTTTCACCCACGAATCGATGAACAATATGACTTAATAGTTGACTTATGAAAAGAAACAAAAACGATAACAACGCTCAGTCACAAAGAATCAAGTAAGATAAAATACAACAACGCGCTTGGTAAATAGATCCGCTGACATTGATTTAGTACACCAGATGCGTTTTTCGTCTCCACATACAACGCTCAAACTCCGATAGGAAAGTCGTAAGCACAATCATAAAATACATATAGCTTTATAGCTTTTGGCGAATGATTCATCGAACTCTGTGGCGAAGTAAAGAAATGGAAGTTTTTCAATGAAAATTAACTAGACACATAATTACAAACAATACGATAATTCGTCATGTCTTATGTTACATATTTCACTGAACACGACAAGGATTTAATCGCCGATTTTTTTTAATGTCAATTGATGTTGCAAATTCAGTGATCCATAGTATAAAACTAATGTTTAAGCTACGAGATATGAAAAAAGTCAAATATGATTTAGTTTGTTTCAATCATTAACAAAAGTGAAAAAATAGATTATAATACGCTTTTAGCTGCCAGTTTTTTTCTATTTTGTCAATATAAGCAAAGTTACATCGAAGACGAATTATTCACTTGCAATTCAATTCAACCCATTAGCTAGAGATTGGATACGCATGTATTAATCGTGTTCAGCCATTTTAAGAATGTAAACATGCAAAGTGAAACGAAGGTGAACCATTTCGTTGACTGATTTCATCCACAAAAAAATTTATTTATACTGATAAAAACGATAGTTGACTTATTTTTTAACATGTAACATTAAATCAAACAGACATAGAAAAATCCAATTGCACAAAGTCGCTTTCTATTTCTAATTATGTTTATGTTTATATCGGGTTATGTAACAGCCGGCAGTATCCAGAGGTCATCTAGATAGTTAATTAGATGGCGTCCATACACGAATTTCTGATATTTTATCGAGTGCATCCATTGTTAACTGTTTACTGCAGACTTATTGTATTTATGATATTCGTTTTAGTAAGTAATAAATCAAATATGAGAATTTGAATCAAATCGGTGAACATGATTTTGACACTTAATAACCCTTTAAACGACATTTACTTTCTATTGTTTATATAAAGACACATGGATTCAGATAACTGATACCAAATGCAAAATATTATTTGCAGATAAAAAGAAAAAAATCATAATCAAGAGAAGATATAAAATATCTGTTCATATAAAAACATTAAAAGTACAAAAGCTTTTGTTTATAGTGGTCACAGGAATAGTCAGAAACCTGATGTTCAGTAGTTGTCGTTTGTTGGTGTGGTTCATTAGTGTTTCTCGTTTCTCGTTTTTTTATATAGATTAGATCGTTGGTTTTCCAGTTTGAATGGTTTTACACCATTGGTGGGCCCTTTATAGCTTGCTGTTCTGTGTGAGCCAATGCTCCTTGTTAAAGACCGTACTTTGATCTATTATGGTTTACTTTTATTGTGACTTGGATGGAGAGTTGTCTCATTGGCACTCACACCACATCTCTTTATATCTACAAACAAATATCCTATATAGACCCAGCTTGTAACTAAATATGTTGTTGGAGTGCTAAGGTATGATAACATCGTCATGCCCATACGGAAGCACTGGATTCTTGTCGTTGTACCCTCTTACACAGATAGGACACAATAGCTGCATGTGTTAACCAAGTGGTGCAATGTATAATGCTTTCACTAGTCTGATACAAATACAATATGTAAGTAAGATGCTACTAGCAAACTGTAGGTATATCTTGTATTTCAATATGTATTACTATATAGTACAGGACTGCATACATTTGTTGTATTGTGTACTTCATATGATTTTGAAGATTTAATTTTTTTAATTGTCTTTTACCTGCTTTATCTTGTTGCTGTATTTTCTGTCTTCTATAAAAACCAAACAGTTATGTAATGAATTTTAATAGATAGTTACGTAACATACTAAAATTGATAAGTTTATAGGATTAATTGTTGAATACTTCTATGCATTCGACATTTAGTCTTGTCTCAAATCCTGCAGCTTTTATTCAACACTCCACATAAAAAATAAGACAACTATATTTGACGAATTGACGTAGTCAGGACACCTATGCACGGTAAACTAATTAAACTAAATAGAAGTGTTATCTTCCCTTGCACACATGTAGGTGTCGTTTAATAATAATATTATAGAGCTGTACAAAATACATTTAACGAAATAACGTTAAATGAAAGAGGTTATGAAGGTATGTTAGATTTTTTACCTTTTACTCTAGATAAGATATGAAAAATCATGTAAGAATGTTTATTTGAGTAACAATGACTAAAATTACATTATAAACACGAAATTTGTTAATTTCAATAAAGTTTTTAAACATTAACTGTACAAAGGAAACTTTTTAAAGGGACATGATTTGTATTTTTTGCGATCATAGGCAGAAAAAGGTGAATATATAAAGCACTTGAAAGCAGTCAGATACTATTTCGAAAAACATAGTTCAAGTACAAATGTTAATTAATTAGTAAATGTGGTTATTATATTGATATCAAATAATTCAAAGACTAAAATATTAGACTTTGAAAGATAAAAGTTTTATAATTATTTTATATATAGGCACTTTTATAGGTATATGTCTGCCTTTGTGAAAGGACAACCTCTTATACCTTGTCCATCGGATTAAATATGATTAAAAAATACTGGCGTTAGCTATATATATATAAATAGAAAATGCTATACACTATCATTCGGAAATAACATGATGCAATTTCCTAAAATCTATAAATCAAGCCTGCCTTTTTCCCCTTCAAAATTATCGCTGAAACTCATTTTAGATAATGTCTCATTGTTTATAAAAGCGATCTCAAAATTATTTTTTTCTTGATATATGTTCAAGATTTTCAAAGTTTTCATTTACAGAATACTTTCGTTTACGTATGACAAATAAATTTCACCTACAGATATAGCAATTTTTTTTCCACCATTGAATATTTCTTAAAATTTGCATACATATACTATAAAAACTCTGGATTTTTTTGAAGCCTTTGAAAGTATTTTGAAGGGTTTGTTCTTCATTTATTACAAAATTATTATTTAAATTGTAAATAAAACACAAATAATGGCAGTTTTATTCATATTCATTGATTTCGGCTCCAATTTTATCAACACTGCTCCACCCAAAAACACAGATTTTGTTAAAATTTCTATTTTTCTAAAATTTCCAAAAAAATGGTCCAATGAATATTTTTTTTAATTTAACATAAGATGGTCAAAACAATGAGCTTTAAAGAAATAAAAATAAAATATGGGTCACAAGACTATTTTTTGCCCGAAAAACGTTTTTGTGACCCCTAACGAAATAGTGACCAACAGCAGTTTTTTGTATATCTTTCATCATCGGTGAACCAATTTTGACATATGTTGTCATATCCTTTGTTAAACTAACACAGAATAATACAGTTTCACAAGGCAATCAAATGAAAGCATTTTTTTGGTTTCTACGAACAACGATTACCATTGCAACAGGACATGAAGTTGGAAAATTAAAGTTTTTGCATTGTTCTGATGTTCTGAGTTACAATCTAACAGACAATAAGAGATCAAATACCATGATTTCAGAACAACAACACATGGCTTCTATGTAGAAGTATACAAATATTATGATACATTGTAATGCAGCTTATATTTGCATTACTGTGGTCTTAAATGAGCAAAATAAATTACTCAGAAGTTAGCGAAAAATCACCATATATTTTTTTTAAATTATCGATTCATACATAATTTAGGGGCCAGCTGAAGGACACCTACGGGTGCGGGAATTTTCGCTACATTGAAGACCCATTGGTTGCCTTCGGCTGTTGTTTGCTCTATGGTCGGGTGGTTGTCGCTTTGACATATTCACCATTTCCTTTCTCAATTTTATAATAGTCATGCAAGTAAATGGATTAAAAAAATGTCAAGACTTTGTCACCCTTTCCTCAATTAATGATTTAAGTTTGATGAAGCATAATGATAATACATTATATATTTCAGTTGTCATATTAACATAACCAAAAAATTATGAAATAATTACTTTTTCAAATGTTTTTCAACTTTCTTTATTTTGAATGCCTCAAAAATCAAGCAAACATATAACTGTTATATTTACAAATATGTAAATAGATTACTCCTCTGATCCAGTCAAGTACTGATTGAACGTCATAGCATTATTAGAGTTCACTTTGTTCTCAGTCAAAATTGTCAATCCATCCATATTGAATAGTACATGTTGCTCCCAGTCAGATATATCATATTACTATTAGTGGCATTACGGAAAGAAAATACCAGTTATTTTACTTGCTTTATTTAAAATGTCACAACTTTACGTATTACATCCGTGGAATAGGTTTGATCCACTGACAGCTGCTACCTGAGTGATATTACAAAATTTTGAAGGACGTCTTGTTTGAAAATCAAAATCTTAAACATTGATCTATTTATATATGTATAAAGAATATATAAAGAATATGAGAAGGAATTGCTAAATGTCACAAACACTAAAGCATTGTCATTTACTTTAATTTCTATTTCATATGTTGCTCCTTCTTTAACATTTGAACTACGTGGGCCTCTTTCTATTCTTTTTATTTCAATTCTTTTCTTTTGAAATCTTTGTTTTCTGGTTATCTGTTTGCCTCTCCAATTTCTTATTCATATTTTCCCAAACTTTCGGCGTAAATTTTCCTGGGGAACGTTCTGATGCTGCATTTACCTGAAAGTTTAATTTATTTATTTGTAATGAAAAGGTTTAATATACTAATAAACTACTAAATCTATATATTATTTCAGTGAGTGCAAAATTAATCCAATCATGCATTAAAACATCAATTTAAAAAGATTATATTATACCTGACTAACAAAGGCACTCATTAAGCGTTTTATAATATGATATATGGCCAGGTTTTTGAAGTGATTGCAATAATTAGGTCATGTGATGGGTATGCTTTTTATATTGCTTCTGCCTATGATGGACATCCTTTTTAGTGGTTTTTGTTTTGTGTACAATGGCAATTTGTAATGCAATAATTGACAATATATATGATATAGGGAGCATTATAGTGTCCAATGCAAAATCAAGGTATAAAATTGAGAATGGAAATGGGGAATGTGCCAAAGAGACAACAACCCGACCACAGTAAAAAACATCAGCAAAAGGTCACCAACAGGTCTTCAATGTAGCGAGAAATTCCCGCACCCGGAGGCGTCCTTCATCTGGACCCTAAATAAATATATACTAGTTCAGTGATAATGAACGCCATACTAATTTCCAAATTGTACACAAGAAACTAAAATTAAAATAATACAAGACTAACAAAGGCCAGAGGCTCCTGACTTGGGACAGGCGCAAAAATGCGGCGGGGTTAAACATGTTTGTGAGATCTACATGTATATTTAATAGGTGTGACCTTTACCGTTTACCTTAAATCAAAACAGTTGAACTGTTCTTTTTGGTATAAATTTACATATACAGCATGTGACCAAGTTTGTGATAAACATAAGTAATCTACATCACATAGTTAGCTTCATTGTCATAATTGTGGCACATAAGAACCAGTGGCAGTCTTGATAATATACTTTATATTTAAATTATAAAATAAAGCACAAATCAATAGTGTAAAATGTGGATTACTGTGACCTTCGTTTTCCTGGAAGCTGAGTTACTAACTGAGACTCTGAGAGTGTATATATAAGTTTGTATGATCTGACATCTTATAGTTGCTGCGATATACATGTGTTGTATGTGCAATTAGATGTTTAACGTAACCAAAGTTAGTGAAGTGGAAAATGTAGGTCAGTGACATCTGTGTACAAGTTTACATGATCCTACATTTTATAGTTGAATCTACTAAATATAGTGTCCAAAAAGAAATGTTTATGCCTGCAACACACCATTATTAGATTAAAAAGTCTCAAATAAAACCTCAAGTTTTTTTCTCAAAGGTAACTACATGTAATTATCCTAAAATGTATGTATTTACCATTGACAGCCATCCTTTATTTTTCTGTAAAACTGCTGCTAGTAACCTGCTAGTAAAGGATAACCATGAGACCTACAATTGATGAAAAATATAACAAAAATTAAATAAGAAAATTTATATAATATAGGATTTAATAAGTGAGACTTTTATATTACTTGTTATCAATTTTGGTTGTTCAATATCAAAATAATGAATATAATGATAAACAAATCCATTTCTTTTAATAAAATAACTATAAATCCACTCACATTGAAACTGAAAAAAAATCATATTCCATATAATAACAAGAGCATTGCTAAGTATGGCATCCTCTCACCATAGAAGACTGTTGCTTTCACGTGGGTGTTTAGAATCTACAATGTCCACTTTCACCTTGACATTTGGGAATATCTTTTATATTAATAAAGCTAATGCCTAAATTCTTTAAATTTACCTGTATTATTTTCAAATTTTCAACCAATACCAAACATTTGCCATTCTGCGACAAAACTAGCTTCAACCTAATGAAAAAAAAGAGTAACAAATATATATAAATGAAAGTGCATGCAGTGTTCAAATATAATAGCTAAAACATATTACATTTGAAATTAACTGGAAACTCAGGCTGTTAACTATGAAATTTGTAATAATAATGTATAAAGGCTTTCAAAACCAAATAAGTTTCATTAAATTTGTTGAAATAATCCATTAATATAGATTTCATTTAATAAATACAAATGTAACTAATTCTAGTTCAATATTTTTGTCATGTTCTATACATGAAAGTCTTCAAGTATATATAACAATGCTTTACCACAAAATTGATTTGAAATATTGACCCTAAACTTGAAATTATTACCAAGATCTGTTAATTCTTTTTATGACTGCTTAAGAGCAAATATGAATATAACTATGGTCCTCATTATACTTTATATCTACTTTGGAAAATTATCAAAAAAGTACTTTGAAAATTATATAACTACAGGTTTAATTACCTTCCAATTACTCATTAAATTAACCATGTTTCAAACTGTGTCTTCTTTTAAATTTTACTTACAGGATTCTTTTGCAACTGCAAATATTTTCTTTCCAGGTTCATTCTCCTTTTACTTTAAGTATGGTTGATGAATTCACAGAAAGAACATTCAATCCATTAAGAAAATTGTTGAAATGTGTGGCACAAATTCCTGCATGTATCATTGGCACATGTATTGGTTAATTAGATAAACTATAAACTATTTAGACTTGAGTTCATAATTTTATTTGGAATATACAATTGATTTTTTCAATTTATATTTTTTTTTTACATAATATGATTGTGAATTCATGTTTACCTTTATTCTTATAGATCACAGACTCATATTAATTTCTAATAATGTGGAATGAGGGTGGGTGCCCCTTCTTAATTTTCTTTTTTGCCTTCATGCATTATCCTGCATTCTACACATCATTCTAGGTGTTTTTAAATGACTAAATATGTAAGGTATCAGACCGCTTGGTCTCTGATCCCATGCAAAAGATGACATAAGGTAGATCACAAGTATATATTTTTTTGAGACAGAATTGTTTTTTAATTTGTCAAAATGAAGATTTTACTATGCTCTTTTCAAATATTTAATAAAAAGTATAGGTAACCGTGCTATTTTTTTGAAAGAAATTGTGAGAAGAAAGGTTTCATAATATGTTTTAAGAAAATAAAAAGAAAACAAGGTGTCACCGTACTTGTTTTCTTGCTACAAGTAAAAATAAAAAATTTCCCTATTAGCCCAGTATAAATTTTGTACTAAAAGAGTTATCTCCCCTTAAATGGCTCATTTGAAAATAATGATTTTAAAACCAAAAAAAAATATATTTGTTAAAATATTTTGGATAATACGATTAATTAACCAGTTTTCTCTAAATAGAGAAAACAGTCTTACCATTGAATTGCAAATCTGTCTCCAAATTTGCAGATTTAGGTAAATAACTAGACCGATTGTGTACTGTGATTGTACAATCCAAGATGGCGGTATACCATGAATCTACCTTAATATGAAAATTCTGATTATAAAATAAAGAAAATTTGTAAAACATTATTTTTGTAAATGAATCATTGTGACTGTATTTGTCTACTTTTTCAATTCTAATTTCATTTATGGTTAATTGCTACCAAATAAGTATTTACAAAATAATCCTCCCTTTTTGGATGCAAAACTAAAAAGCCCCTTATGTATAGATGTCTTTGTGTTCATTGCAAAAATGATAAATAACTTCCAGGGGCAAAATTCAGGAAAAATTACTTAGTCCAGCTTCATAAAAAATTTGGGCAGCACTTCCCCTCAAAATAAAGCTTTTTACCCTCAAACCACATAAACCCCAGACCATATTATAGAGAGAAATTGAAGAAAGAAAAAGAGAGGTGTGGGGCAGGTTCATTTATACAAGACATGAAACCATACACCTTCTCCACCCTGTAAAATGTGTAAAAAGAATATATAACAAGAAGTAATTGTAACAGGATGCTGCTACGAAGTCTCCCAAACAAAGCTCCCATAACTCGCAATTCATATGGTCCCATGTTCATTTGATTTGATTTTTTGTCCCATACAAGAATATATATGGCTTACTGGTGGGGGTCTCCACCATTTACAAGTATTCAAACAGGAGGGGTGGTGATGACCCCCAGGGACTTTACCTACATTTCATTTGATTTGTTTTATTGTCCCATACAAGAATATATATGGTTTAGGGGTGGGGATGTTGACCATTAACAAGTTTTCAAACAAGAGTGGGGTGGGGTGACCCCCTAGGGACTTCCCTTTTATTTCATTTTATTTGTTTTATTGTCCCCTAGAAGAATATATATGGTTTAGGGGTGGGGATCTGGACCATTTACAAGATAATAGTACATTCTTAAATTGAACGGGGTGGGGGTGACCCCAGGAACTTCCATTTAATTTCATTTGATTAGTTTTATTGTCCCTTACAAGAATATATATAGTTTAGGGGTGGGGATGTTGACCGTTTACAAGTTTTCAAACAAGAGGGGGTGGGATGACCCCCTAGGGACTTTCCTCTTATTTCATTTCATTTGTTTTATTGTCCCTTACAAGAATATATATGGTTTAGAGGTGAGGATCTGGACCATTTACAAGATAATAGTACATTCTCAAATTGAACGGGATGGGGGTGACCCCCCAGGAACTTCCATTTAATTTCATTTGATTAGTTTTATTGTCCCTTACAAGAATATATATAGTTTAGGGGTGGGGATGTTGACCGTTTACAAGTTTTCAAACAACAGGAGGTGGGGTGACCCCCTAGGGACTTTCCTTTTATTTCATTTCATTTGTTTTATTGTCCCCTACAAGAATATATATGGTTTAGGGGTGGGGATGTTGACCATTAACAAGTTTCAAACAAGAGTGGGGTGTGGTGACCCCTAGTGACTTCCCTTTTATTTCTTTTTATTTGTTTTATTGTCCCCTACAAGAATATATATGGTTTAGGGGTGGGAATGTTGACCGTTTACAAGTTTTCAAACAAGAGGGGGTTGGATGATCCCCTCAGGACTTCCCTTTTATCTCATTTTATTTGTTTTATTGTCCCCTACAAGAATATATATATGGTTTAGGGGTGGGAATCTGGACCATTTACAAGATAATAGTAAATTCTCCAATTGAACGGGATGGGGTGACCCCCAGGAACTTCCATTTAATTTCATTTGATTAGTTTTATTGTCCCTTACAAGAATATATATAGTTTAGGGGTGGGGATGTTGACCGTCTACAAGTTTTCAAACAAGAGGGGTTGGGCTGACCTCCTAGGGACTTTCCTCTTATTTCATTTCGTTTGTTTTATTGTCTCCTACAAGAATATATATGGTTTAGGGGTGAGGATCTGGACCATTTACAAGATAATAGTACATTCTTAAATTGAACGGGGTGAGGGTGACCCCAAGGAACTTCCATTTAATTTCATTTGATTAGTTTTATTGTCCCTTACAAGAATATATATAGTTTAGGGGTGGGGATGTTGACCGTTTACAAGTTTTCAAACAAGAGGGGGTGGGATGACCCCCTAGGGACTTTCCTCTTATTTCATTTCATTTGTTTTATTGTCCCTTACAAGAATATATATGGTTTAGAGGTGAGGATCTGGACCATTTACAAGATAATAGTACATTCTCAAATTGAACGGGATGGGGGTGACCCCCCAGGAACTTCCATTTAATTTCATTTGATTAGTTTTATTGTCCCTTACAAGAATATATATAGTTTAGGGGTGGGGATGTTGACCGTTTACAAGTTTTCAAACAAGAGGAGGTGGGGTGACCCCCTAGGGACTTTCCTTTTATTTCATTTCATTTGTTTTATTGTCCCCTACAAGAATATATATGGTTTAGGGGTGGGGATGTTGACCATTAACAAGTTTCAAACAAGAGTGGGGTGTGGTGACCCCTAGTGACTTCCCTTTTATTTCTTTTTATTTGTTTTATTGTCCCCTACAAGAATATATATGGTTTAGGGGTGGGAATGTTGACCGTTTACAAGTTTTCAAACAAGAGGGGGTTGGATGACCCCCTCAGGACTTCCCTTTTATCTCATTTTATTTGTTTTATTGTCCCCTACAAGAATATATATATGGTTTAGGGGTGGGAATCTGGACCATTTACAAGATAATAGTAAATTCTCCAATTGAACGGGATGGGGTGACCCCCAGGAACTTCCATTTAATTTCATTTGATTAGTTTTATTGTCCCTTACAAGAATATATATAGTTTAGGGGTGGGGATGTTGACCGTCTACAAGTTTTCAAACAAGAGGGGTTGGGCTGACCTCCTAGGGACTTTCCTCTTATTTCATTTCGTTTGTTTTATTGTCTCCTACAAGAATATATATGGTTTAGGGGTGAGGATCTGGACCATTTACAAGATAATAGTACATTCTTAAATTGAACGGGGTGAGGGTGACCCCAAGGAACTTCCATTTAATTTCATTTGATTAGTTTTATTGTCCCTTACAAGAATATATATAGTTTAGGGGTGGGGATGTTGACCGTTTACAAGTTTTAAAACAAGAGGGGTGGGGTGACCCCCTAGAGACTTTCCTTTTATATCATTTCATTTGTTTTATTGTCCCCTACAAGAATATATATGGTTTAGGGGTGGGGATCTGGACCGTTTACAAGATAATAGCAAATTCTAAAATTGAACCAGGTAGGGATGACCCCCGGGGACTTCCATTTAATTTCATTTGATTTGTTTTATCGTCCCATTCAAGAATATATATGGTTTAGGGGTGGGGATCTGGACCGTTTACAAGATAATAGTACATTTTCAAATTGAACGGGGTTGGGGTGACCCCCAAGAACTTTTATTTTATTTAATTTCATTTGATTAGTTTAATTGTCCCATACAAGAAAATATATGGTTTAGGGGTGGGGATCTGGACCGTTTACAAGTTAAAAGCTTATTCTCGAATTGAAGGGGGTAGGGATGACCCCCCACGGACTCCCCCTATATTTCGTGTGATTTGTTTTATTGTCCTTTAATCATTTCTGAAGACTGCATGTATCTATCACTTTTTAGAAAATAAAATCCCCTCGGGGATTAATAGTCCACCAGCAGAGGCATCGACCCAGTGGTAGTAATAAAATTAACGGTACCAATTTTCTTGCACCAGATGCGCATTTCGACAATACATGTCTCTTCAGTTATGCTCGTGGCCAAAATATTTGAAATCCAAAGCTAATATAAAAGATGAAGAGCTATAATCCAAAAGGTCCAAAAAGTATAGCCAAATCCGTGAAAGGAATCAGAGCTTTGCATGAGGGAGATACATTCCTTAATTTAAAATAATTTCTAATATTTTGTAACAGCAAATTTTAATAACACAAAAAATCCATATTTTCATGCCAGTACCGAAGTACTGGCTACTGGGCTGGTGATACCCTCAGGGACTAATAGTCCACCAGCAGAGGCATCGACCCAGTGGTAGTAATAAAATTAACGGAACCAATTTTCTTGCACCAGATGCGCATTTCGACAATACATGTCTCTTCAGTGATGCTCGTGGCCAAAATATTTGAAATCAAGAGCTAATATAAAAGATGAAGAACTATAATCCAAAAGGTCCAAAAAGTATAGCCAAATCCGTGAAAGGAATCAGAGCTTTGCATGAGGGAGGTACATTACTTAATTTAAAATAATTTCTAATATTTTGTAACAGCAAACTTTAATAACACAAAAAATCCGTATTTTCATGCCAGTACCGAAGTACTGGCTACTGGGCTGGCTACTTGTTAAAGTGTGTTAAATAAAATTTCCTAACCTGTAAAATGAATGCTTCATGGTAATCAAAAAAGCTTTCGTCACTTTCTTTTTCTTTTTTATATATAGTTGTCTCTCGGATAACTAAATCAATTCTCCGTGTTCCTATAATGTTCGTTTACTTATTAAATATTATAATAAATACGTTTCGTGATTTTGAAACTGACTTAAAGACCCAATGGGTCAAATGTATTTTCTTGTTTATGTAATATATTTGTATTTTATAAAACTGTTATTACACATGTCACTATAATAAAATTTACTTACTTACTATTAATAGCTGTACATGTCTGTGATGAATTCATGTTCCCTCATTTTAAGAATCCTCTGTAAAAAATGTCGAATATGTCGATAATAGAACATATATTTATGTTTTAGTACCGATAAACAGACAAACTTATGTGCATGTCAAAAGCCAAAGCCTGTAATTCAGTCGATATCTTTGGTTCATGACTATCATATTGGGTTTTCGTAAATTGTCCTGTTATAAATTATGCCGTTTTTTCGATGAATTCAGTTATATTAATCATGTTGGGGGCTTTTTAAGTTGATCATACGGTATTCGGGTTTCTAATTGTTGATAGCTACTTGCCTACTTCAGCTTCAATTGAACTTTGGTGGATATTTGTCTTGTTTGCAATCATACCACATCTTCTTATTCAAATTTTTTAAGTCGGTTTTACGTGATTCTGTACTGGATTAAGAACGGGGACATTGAAGGTCTAGCCCATTCAGCTATGAATCTTGAATGCGTGCAGATATTCGATAGCAATTTATAACATAAGTTATAAATGTGCAGAAAATACCTAGATTATTTTAGATCTACTTCAATGGCCATCCAAATATTTGTTTTGTAAATATAATTAATAAATTGACTACATTAACATACAGTTCAGAAAGGAGATATAAGATGCATTGCATCATACTGCTATTAAATAAGTTATCACAAGATAACTTGCAGGGGTTACACAACATTTTGGATTGTTAAGATTGTCATACAAAGAATTGACTAGATGACGTTGAATTAAGTACTAGTATTCATAAAAATCATTTAGTAGTTTGTGGTATTTATGAAATAAGTATTGATCAGAAAAAAATCTTTCACATTTGAAATCAGTGCTCGTTGATCGTCACTAATTCGGACGTAATGTCTTTTAAATGACATGTCCCTAATTCTTCTTATAATATAATGTTCAACTACGGATTTTTTCTAATCTTTTCATGGCTAAGATACTTATCTTTTGTCAACACTCTCATTCAAAAGATTATTTTTTTCATTTTGTTTTTATGAAAAAACAATAATCACAAAGAACGAGGGTTATTGATAACTATACTAAATTTTTTGTGAACAGTGCATAAAGTAAAAACCTCAGTAGTCCTATCTGAGTTTGTTTAAGAACGCATGAAAAAAAATTTGATTATAATTACATCTGCACATTATACATTTTGCATAATTCCAACCCATGTTTTACCACATATTCTTCCCAATTATGACAATGTTTGCATCATACTTTCATACATCGAGCGTTTTTAGTAGATTTTTTTACACATAAGTTTTTATGTTTGAGCTACGTCATAAATTAGTACGTATAATATATAGTCCATTAATCATTCTTAAATTCCAAACTACCATTCATTTTCTGTAGAGCAAGGTCACATATATCTTAACATGATGAATTTTACTGCGCAATACGGGTGAATTTAGTCATAGATAGTATGTCATTTAAGGTAGATAGGGTGTCTTCCTCCATTTTGGATTTTGAAATACTAGAAAACAAGGTCTAGATCTTTGATGAAATGTGCAAATTTTTATAGTAGTAGGTAATTCATGTGTAAGAATTTTCATAATAATATAGAAAATGCCATGTTTGATCATATTTATGATTGTATTTTACAAAAAAAAGAATTCTTCTGTTTGATTAATTGTTTCCCAACTTTGTCAAATAAGGGGAGGCAACTCAAATGCAAGGACAGATAATTCAGATAGTGTTACTTTTACAATAAAATGTGTTAGGAATTTACCCATTTTTACACGTAGCAAGAAACCGAGTCCGGTGACCTCATTTTTTCTTTTTCTTATCTGAAAGCATAATATTGGAGCTATCTTCTCATATTTTATCTCAAAATTCTATGATGGGGTTTGCGTTTTATGGCAGAAAAATGGATTTTCCATGCATAATCTATACAAAATCTTGACAATTTTGCACAACCTGTAGTGTGAAAATAAGTCCGGTGACCCATTCTTTTTATTAATGTTTTTAAACAAGCAGGATATGAACTACATTTTGGCAAATTATTAAAAGATTCTATGGCTTATAATTTAGACACCCCATCTACCTTAAAGAACATTAATTTATGTCTGGTTAAGCAACGAAACGTCCCACCGATCTTTGATTATCATGATCACAATGTGAAGAGAAAACGTGAGACAGTAAGGAAGTTTTATATTTTTGCTTGAAAGTCACCTCCTTATATTTGTTTATTTCATATTGAGAGATGAAGTTACTGATAAAAATATAAAACATTTTCCAAATAATAGAAAAAAACATCCCGATAAAGAGAAGGTTAAACTATTGTTCATATACACTGTGTAACTTATGTCATTTAGGTTTGTGAAAAAAGTACAAAAAATATTCACTCCATTTTCTAACAAATTAAGCGTGATTATAATTATAATTTCAATTTATATCTTATACTTATTGCAACTATAGACGAATGTATACAAATGTATGTTTAATTATGATCATGCAGAGATTAATATATGACACTCATAATACCCTCGTCTTCTACTTGTCGTCGTTGATTGGAACCTATGATTAATAATATATTCCGAAATGAATGATTTTAATCAGGTAAAGTTATGTAAGATGAAAAAGGCGGTATGTGAAATGCCGGACGTTGTTGCTGTAGAAGTGACAAGAAAAATAAGGTTTAAGGTACGGATTCACAAGGACAACTTGTATCTGTCATTCCACACAGGCATATGCATGTATATTTCTCTCAGTTTATCTATCAGTTTTCTTTCAACTCATCCTTCCATATCAATGATAATTCTTATTAGCACAACTCTTTATGTAAAGCTATAGAAATTTTAAGGCGACATAAATAAAGGGAAGTTTATACAAACAAATACACTACGAAATAATGACCAACTAACTATTCGATGTTTTGTGTATTATGTTACTTATTTCACTAAGCACGACAGGATGTTTGATCAGCGGATAATGTTAATCTGATAAGTTGATGCATTTTAGTGACATATAGCATGTCTATTGTTAAATCAAATGTTCATTTACATTGTCTTCTTGTCGTTCATATAAAACCACCAAGATACAGATAAACGCATACTATTCCAAATATAATTCATATATATATGTATCGGGAAAAACATCCTGTTCAACGAAAGATAAAGTCTCTTTATATTTATATAAAAACATAAATTGTACAACCATTTTTTGTTTAAGTTGTATGCAAATGAATACCCAACAATAGCCTTTAGATTGAAGCTAAATATGTTGTTTCAGTATTTCAGTGTGATAACATCGTCGCGTCTCAATATTTGTACGTATCAAATTTCTTAAGTTTAAGAGTTCTGTTTCGTGGAAAAATATGATCAAGCTATATTTGGCATTCTGTATAATACAAAACAATCTGTTTTTCTACGCGTTGAAATGTTACCTATGACTGCATTTTAGTGTGAAAACAATTCACTGGTGTAAACCGTAGTTTTAATTTTACAAATAGAGGAATTAACAAAGTTTTAAGCAAAAATAAAAACATGTTTGGTTTTTGTGTTCACATCCTGTGACTTTTTATTCAGTTTTAAGATACTAGTATAGCAATGGCCAGCAATAATGATAATATGTATCACGAATAAAATCATAAACTTACCAAACATTGTATTAAACAACCCTGACTGCTCAAAGAATTATCTTTGTCGAATTTCAAAAATGAATAGCTCCAACAGATAAACAAATGGAAAACAAATTAAATGTAATATTTCTGACCTGGTTCATACATTTCCTTGCATGCTTAAAATATGTTGGATAAATCCTGGTTTTATAGATAGTCATTTGTGTGATAGTTGCATAACATCACATTATATAGGATACAATGTGTGAACAAAACAAACAGACATAATAGGTAAAATAGTGGTACAGAAGTCAATATTGTGGAATAATCTTAATCAACATGATAATCAAATAGATATGACAAAGATATTTTCCCCTTTCTTGATTTTGACCTATCGATTAATATTAATTACCGGGTGTGTACTAGCATGAGTCCTACCATAGATGCCACATGTGACGCAAGATATGCCTACCCTCCCTGATTACCTGAAAACACTCACAGTGTTTAAGTGGTGTTCGTTTTGCTCAGTCTTTAAGTTCCTATGTGGCGTTATGTGAACTTTTGTTTGTCTGTTGGTCCTTTTCTTCGAAAGTCATCGCGCTGTCAGTTTATTTTCGACTTATAAGTTTTTATGTCACTCTGGTGTCTTTCGACTCTCTTTAAATGCTGCTACTTTACTGTTTAAAATTGACTTTCACTTGCTTTCTATTGTTTTGTGTTCTTCTCTACTGTATGAAACAAACAGTAATGGTATTTCTCATATCATGTCTTGCAGTTTTTTTTTAGTTCTCCGAATTACAAATAGAAAAACTAAAGATGTATAAATGACATATACACAACACCTACCTGACTGAACTAAAAAGACAACACAGTGTTATCGTTCCTTGATCAGATGTAGGGGTCGTTTCATTACTATATATACGAAGCTGTATGAAACTTTTAAATGCATTGCACGAAATAATATTGAGAGATAGAAGTTAGAAAGGTATGTTTGATTTTTTGTCTTTGAAAATAAAAAAAAATCATTAACGAACTTAAATTCTTTAGATTGAATTTTAATGAATTAAATACTTTTTTTTAAACACACAATATTTTATTTTCTATTAAGCTAATACGTATTTACTGTAACTGTGAGATATTTTCAGTGGAAATTTATATTTTTGCGACCATTGCATTAAAACAGTTATCACATATAAAACAAGAAATCTGTCATATAACTGATGATTTGAACACAAAAGACAAGTAAATCTTTATGAAATGCTAAGTAGAAAATACGGGTACACCATTGATTAAAAATAATTTCGAAACTAAAACGTTCGATAATCTAAAAAGTGTATATGTATAAAAATAATGAATAAAACTGATGCCTTTTCTGTACACAAATCTTCACACCTTAGCATTGTGCAATGTACTGAAATATACGAACTTAAATGAACTGATTTTTTTAAAGCATTGTTTGAAATATTTTTTTCTTTAAATGATTTTCCTACTGTCATGACATTTTCAAAACATTATTTTCTCACTTTTGTTTACGTATTTCTTATATTTCAACAAAACATAAATTCATCGCGAGGTTAGTTCTATAAGAATATATTCGTATTTTAAGCACAAGTAAACCTTTTTGATTTGAAACGGTCGTTGATATTTGCACTAACCAGTCGTTATGCCACTTATTAAGATATTTTTTGACGGACCGAAACATGCAATCAATATGTGTGCAGTAAGTTGACGCTCTAACACATACTTTCAACGTAAATAACGTTATAAGTCGGTGTGTGTCCTTATATAGTTCCCAATCACTAAGATGTATTAGTACTTAGTAGATTCAGTACGACTGCATATTCTGTTTGAAACGCACTCGATACATTTACATAGTTACATGTGTCTTTGTCGGTTGCATTTGTTTTTGTGTGTGTTTCGTGCCGATCTGATACGTTAATCCCTGTGTAGCCTATCTTCTGCAATTGTTGTAATGATTCGCTGTTTTCACATTAGTTCAACAACGATCATTTGTACCATAGAAATTTTTGCATGTGCCTGTCTACACCTGATTACCTTGTGTGTTGTCTGTCGTAGTATTGTTTGTTTTCCGTTGTTTGGCTTACATACACATTCGTGTAAATTTAAACTTTTGCAGCTCAATTCCGAATTTACGAAAAGGGTTTTGTCTATTGTTGAAAACCAAATGTTGATCTGTAATTGGTTGTATTTATTCTGTTGCATTTGATATTTTTCTGGAAAGTTGTCTCACTGGCAACCACATCATATGTTATTTAAATCAATTTACATACAATCTGAATGAATCTATCGAGTATGTAAATAAACTGATTTTAACAGGTTACCGGCACAACAATATTTTTTGAAATCCGTATACATTATAACGTTTAATACATTATACACCAACTAAGCGTTATTGTTATGATCATATTCTTAATTTACGGTCTTACAAAACTCCTTTTTGTATATTGAACAAGATTTCTCTGACTTTAATTAATGTTTTTAAAGCTATTGGATTTGGATGTGTAGTGATTGATATTTTACTCTATAAATATTTTGTATGTCATTAGCTGTTTTGTATATTGTATCAATCTGATCAAGTTGAGCCTTTTGCAGCTGTTTCGTTATATCGTACTGTTACATCACTGAACCAAATAAGAAGAGGGTTTGATGACATTCCTTCGTATATGTGCCTGTCCCAGGCCAGGAACATGTCATGCAGTGGATTTTGTTATTGCTTTTTATCATATTTTTTTTCATCAATCATCTTGTCCCAAAAATTAGATCGTCAGTACTTTTATCGAAATTTGTTTTTCATGTATTTAGAGGCCTTTAATATATACAATGTGGTATGAATATTGCTTATTACCAAAGGGTCTACGAATTTTTATTATATTCCATTATTTTTCTTTTCTGATTTTCTTCGTTATGACAATTCATCTTTTCTTGATAAAATCTATGATATGTGCATAAATTGATCTATGATTTATATGCCTATCCTATATTGAACATAACGCAGATCACTGATATATTTTAGAATAAAGAGATGTGCTTTAGAACAGCAGTTGGTCTAATCATCCTTGCAGTGTCTTCTTATTTGGTATTATCTTGTCCGAACAGCTGTTTATGTATCACACAATATGAAGGAGTTATTGTACATTGCAATGGCACAGGACTGACTGATATTCCAAGAAACATCCCAAATGACGCATACGCTATGTAAGATGTTTTTGTTAGGTCTGATATGGATTAGAATTGGTTGATAAGGCACGCTTATTTATTAATAAAGTATTAATCCTCAAGAAATCTAACACGATATGTCCGTGTCGTAAATCATGACGAGTTAAACCTAAGCCATCAAAAGGAGTTGTGTTTTCAATATGGAGTGTGTATGTGTAAACAATACGTTTTATTGAATGCATACATACATCTACTTTTAAATAACTGAATATGTATCCGATCGAGGGGTAAAAAGCAACAACTAGCGTTAATGTTAATTTGTTTCCAGTGTCATATTAGCCAGTTCTAATGTTATGCTACGAAGACTATGAATAAAAGTGTGTTATTTGCATACTGTCGATGTTATCTTTCCATTTATTAGCCTCATCACATATTTGTAATATCTGTTTTTTTTTTTATTTCAATCAACGTTTTCCCATAAGTATTTTTTTATTTATCATAATGGGTGAAGTTTCTTTTGATTTTCGATTATTATACTTTTTCGTTATGGCATGATCACATTTTCATAATACGAAGGAGGAATACTTCATTAAAAAAAAAACATCAACATGACCAAAAATGGGGGGACTCAATAATCAAACTTCATCAATCAATGGACCAAGAGGAAAAAACTTCCATAAACCTCTTATTTTCCAATTTTATTCTTAATTTTGGTAAACTTTGAAATTTCTGCATAGGTCTAATGGATCCGGATATATTCAATAAAACGACAGTTCTTTCATTTAATACATAGTGATTCTAAATGTGGATAAGAGCATAGTAAGCAGACTGAAGGAGCATCTTTTTTATCAGATCTTTTTAGATATTATAAAATTACCACATATATGTAACAAATGGAGAAGCAAAATAGATGATCAATTAATGCAATCGCTTTCTCTCAAACAAGCAAGAAACATAAATAATCATTAAGTTCGACTTTGTAAGCATCACTTTTCAAGATCAAAAGCTAAGAAAAGAAGACAACTACCCGAAAAGATACCATACCGTCAAAATGTAACCTAAGTAACGACGATATATAACGTACTGAAATAGCCTAGACATTCCAATTTGAATTAGCAACCAGTTAAGATAAATAATTAAAAGATTATTTTTAACCAATGATTTTAACAGAAAGTACAATATATACCAACAATTTTCATAATCTTATATTATAAAATTATATGTTGCTTTTATGCATTTCAGACATATGGATAAAAACCCCATTACCATAATTGAAAATGGAACATTTCAAAATGTGACATCATTGTATACACTGTAGGTATCAGTAAGTTTTTTCATTGAACAGTAATTGATTGTGTGTTCTCATTTTGTGTGTGTGATAAGTAAAGAGAATAATAATCATGATAACATACATGGAAAGGAAGGGGAAAAAAAGATACATACCGATTTTTTTAATTAACTCATGTTTCCAACGGCATGCATATGTCTACAATATATACAAAATAAAATCAGTAGTGGTCTTACTTTTAAATAATGTTAATCAGATACTAGTACACGTATTATATTGCACGTATCATAATAACAGAAATGGTATGATTTTTGTTTACTTTCCCCCCCCCCCCTCATTTTTTTTTACATTTTGTTTTTATATTTTATCATAGATTTATGTTTACTAGTTTTTGATTATTATGTCTTTTGATTGAGGTAAGAAGCCATTTCAATTGATGCTTCGTAGTACTGTGTGTCTTTCTATATTGTCATGTTACACTATTATATCAGGTTAGGTTGAAAACTTGTGTGTTTTAAAACGTTTAAATCCGCTCCATTTGTTTGCACATGTCGTAAGTCAGGAACCTGTTGTTCATCAGTTGTCGTTTGTTGTTGTGGTTCTCCTTTTTCGTTTTTTATATAGATAAATAAGTAGTATTCTGCTGTTCAAAAATCATAAATCGATTTAGAGAAAACGAATCCGGGTTACCGACTAAAATTAAAGGGAAACACGTTAAATATAAAAGGAGAACAACGGAACAACAAAAACACTGAGATGCAGCAAAAAACACTGTTGAGCAACATACATAGAAACGAACTATTTGACAACAACTTCCGTTGATAAGGCCGTTGGTTTTCCTGTTTGAATCGTTTCACATAAGTCATTTTTGGGGATCTTTATAGCTTGCTGTTCGGTGTGGTCCAAGGTTCCATGTTGAAGGCATAACTGTGACCTATGATGGTTACTTATACAAATTGTGACTTGGAAGGAGAGTTACCTCATTGGCACTCATATCACATCTTCTTATATCTATGTCAGACTTTGCATCTGGTGATACTTTTTTATATATTTTATTTAGTGATGAAATAACATTCGTGAATAATTTGGTCCGCTCTCCAGAAGAATAGCATCAATCTATAAGTTAGTACTTTGGAACCGGAATCAAAATGAGGAAAACTGCTTTATAGACATTTACTGGTAAGCGTTTTCAAAATGCCCACCTAGTACAGTAAGATCAGATTGTTAATGTTATAGGTGATTGACTGAATTGTACAATATTGTTTTCTGTTTTATAACAAAGCCATCATAATACATGTCATATTTTGTTCAATTTGATGTTTTTAGAAATTTGTATTGGTGTAACATATCAACCATTGAGACGAATGCATTTATAAATTTGCCAAATCTTCAGAATTTGTAAGTATTACTCAATTAAATATTTTGCTTATTTCTTTTATAGGGAAAAACATACTCGTACTATAAAACAAATTTTGGACAGAGAATCATTTTATTTTGTCTTACAAATAAGTTTGGTTGCAACTGACAAACGCTGTAAATATATGGAAAAAAACTTTTTAAACTAAATTATTTAGTTAAACGACATTACGTTTGAAAAACTAAATTTATACTGGGAAAGCTACTGACTGCTTTCAGCAAAGCAACCTTATTCGTTTTTGTTTGATTGCCGTTATAAAATACTAAAATAGCAAACGCAGAAATAGCAAACTCAAGAACGTTTGCATACCTAGAACCTTTATTGAAAACAGTATCGAGATAATAAAAAGACTGAGATAAAACTTCAGCAGAAACCACATGGCTCCAACAATAAACGACCTTTATAAATTAGAGAAAACCTTTCACATCGTTGTTAATATAATGGAATTTGATGCGACTGTAATACAAATGAGAGTTTAAACCACCATTTTCCACATAAGAAAATGCCTGTACCAAGTTAGGAATATGTCAGTTGTTATCCATTCGTTTGATGTGTTTGAGATTTTTATTTTGCCATTTGATAAAGGACTTTCCGTTTTGAATTTTCCACGGAGTCAAGTATTTTTGTGATTTAACTTTTTTTATAGATTTCATCGTTTTTCGTCTGTAACAGTGAAATATTAACTACATGTTTTAATCGTGCCTTTTGTAGCACATGTTATGCGCGTTTGAAACTAATAACATCTTTCTATGTGAGGGCTAACTGCCTTCTGGTCTACTCGCATTGCCAAAAAAAGACAAACACACTGATTTTTCCGAAAGATCGAGGACTACTACCTAAAACACATATAACTTCGTTTGTATTCAGCAAAACATTTTGGAAAAGTTGTTTCTTACAGCTCTTCAATTTCGTACGTAATTGTCAATTGATAACTGGTTTAATTCGAGTGTGACTGAAGATTTTTTTGTTGACCGACCGGGCGTGGCGTATATATTTAAAAAAATTAGTTTTGTCTTAATTTTTATTGTTGCGATTAAACGACAATTTAGTGGATTTATATCTCTGTTCCTATGATACATAGTGTTCTGTTGCATCTTATCTTTTGAGGCATAAGAAGATTACTTTTAGAATTTATATGCCACCAGAACGTTTTGATAGTGTTTTGCTTCAAAATGTGACTGCAACATCTTATTACAGTAACTAAATTATAACTTAAACTATACAGTTAGCATGTAAATCTAGTTCTATATAAATCAACAAACAGACCATCAACGACCTTTTCAACTCGCGATATATTAGGGGGTAAACAATTCAAGTACGTCTTCTGTGCCATGAAGTTAATTGTAAAACTCCAATCCAATCAGGGTTTAGGAAAACATAAAAGCTGTCGCTAAAATAGAAAATATACAGACGATGTAAGGATACTGATGAATTGTAAACCTTCATTGATAACAGTACTTCAAGGACTATTTTGCCTTACTTTAATTTTGTTTCAGATATTTGGGCAACAATAGTATAACTTATCTACATCAAGCAACGTTTAAAGAACTATCAGCACTCATAAAACTGTATGTTAACATTATAACATTATATTATCTCAAAGCAACAGCCTATAGCTAATCAGTGTCCAAGTAATATACTCAAAGGCAAATTTAAAACTTCAATCGATTAGGCTATTATCATTTTTTCACGAAATTTTATCGATAAGTTAGCTTCTGTATATGTTGGTCTTTGGGTTTTTGTTGTAGCAGTTTAATTGGTGGTTTGTTTTTTTCTTTAACAGCTGATGTGTTTTCATCGGTTATATAACCTTTTTGCCTAATCGATTTATGACTTGTGAACATACATCTCTTCAACAGTTAAGGTTTTAATACATTCTTTGCTTTCTAATACTCAACATTGAGCGTTCCTGATGAAAGTAATTTTTGTGCAGAACATAGGACGCATTATCTATTGAATGTTTTTTTTGTGTCTAACATCTGTCTGGTCATTCAACTGTATGACTATTTGACGACTATAATTAACGCATGTGTAAGACAATGTTGATTGTAAATTTTTATTCAGCGAATATATGAAGAGTACAAATTGTCTATGGCCTACATAACTGTCTCAAATATACTGTTTTGAACATGTTGAAGATTAAAGTCAGACTCTACCCACTGCCATAACTAACGCAGTAAAAACATATGTAATCCCTTGCACGAAGCTACGATTTTTTTTTGCAGTTTGTGCTGAGTGGTTAAATTATAAATACAATCGAGGAATTATTATCCTACGGCGGTAACAAGATAATAAAACAATGATTTTTGTAAGATTCTAACTATTATTTTGTTTTAGTGATTTGCGCAACAATAGAATAACTACGCTGCAGAACGGAATATTCCAAGACAATCAAGCACTCCAAGACCTGTAGGTTTAAATTGTTATAATATGTTTTCTAGAAAGGAAGCTAAGGATACAGACGGGACATTCTAACTCATTAGTGTCTGTACATGCAAACTGTTGCATACAATGTTGTACTATAAATATTGTCTTTTACTTGAGACGGTTTACTTTTTTTCTGTAAACTGTACATTCACCCATATACTCCGATGAATATCAATTAAGAACAGTTACAAACAAGTACCGATATTTCATTGTTTCTCTTCAGTATAAATCATCTATCTTGTGTTGATTTTTGAGTTATTCTTCATGTAATGCAATACAATACAAATATTACTTGGAGGAACTTCTCCGAGATTTATCTTAAGTTTATTAATTTTTACTTTTTCAAGAAAAATGAACCTCAAATTCCTGGAAGGTCTTTAATTTTTCTGAAATAACATATTTTGATTTTGTATCATGTTTCCGTAATGCCGTAAACTTTTTTTTATTTTATTTTTACTGTCTTTATGTACACGAATATCTGTAGTCAGAATAATATAGAGGTCCAAAAATGACCAAAAATGACCACATATAAAAAAAAATGTTTTGATGATCATTTAAAGGTGACATATTGATGCTGTTTAAACGCACGTCAAATTCCAGAAATTCGTCTTACTTTTATAAACGTACCATCATTTAAATCATTTAAATACAGGCAACCTTTTTTTCTATTTCTGTTTATTTTAGAATCCAATCTTACAGAGTATTACTATGTTCTTACCATTCATTGTATACGTTTTTGGTCGTTACTTTTACTGCTGAACTAAATGTCTCAAATTCTCTGTAAACATTTAGAAACATTAAGAAATATTTAAAAAAAAAAAATGTTGTATGATTGCCAATGAGACAAATCTTCACAAGAGGCAAAATGACACAGAAATTAACAACTATATGTCATCGTACGTCCTTAACAATGAGTAAAGCCCGAACCACATAATCAGATATAAAAGAAAACTAACGGCCTTATTTACAGAGTAATATAACAGAGAAACAAACAGCAATCACTCCTGACTCTGGACATATATTATGTTGGGGGTTAAACAGGTTAGCGAGCGCTAAGTCCTCCCTAACCTGGAATAATAGTGTAACAGTATAACATATTAACAGACTATCAAAATAAAGTAAAAAACTCATTAGATAGATACAAATGAAAATGCATCTTACAAAAAGAACAAGGGAGAGTAAGTACTCTCCCTTGTTCGTTTTGTAAGATGCATTTTCATTTGTACGTCCCATCAACAAAACGACACTTAATACATATCTGAGATAGACCAGGTTTGGTAAAATTCTGAACTTTTTTTCATCAACATTAGATTTTGCATTTCTATAAATATCGAAAATGCTGTTTTCCATTGGAACTCCTTTTACGGCTAAAATATACAATTTTAACCAAAAGTATGAGGTTTTTTTTTTATCATAGAATGGAAAATTCGTATGCACTACTATTTTTTCAAGATGAAATAAATATAGAGCTGTGCAGCATATTTTCAATGTTTATATTGCCCGAAATTCTAAGAGTTTTGAAAAAGAGGCTCGGTTTGAGAAATAGCAGTATATACAAAGTGCAACCTTTATCTGTTGTGAAGGTTTTACACCTGTCAAATGGAAACAGAATTCCTCAAAAGCTTTTTTAATGCAATTAAATTATTTTAGATAAATCGAAAAACGAAAAAGAAAGATCATATCATGTATGTGGAATTTTAATCATCACAATTTTTAGGAATATAATTTCTGAAAGTGACCCAATAATCCGGTACAAGTACTCTTTTCAAATTCGTTTGTTTGTGGCAACAAAAGGTCAAGGAAAAATTAGAATTTAATACAATGTTCTATTATGGAATTATTGGTTGCTGAACGTAACAAAAACAAATCAATACATTCGATCACAATACAGAACGCTCTACAAGGTTATAGGTTTTTTTGTTGTATGTGTACATTTGGGGGGGGGAAGGTTTAAAGAACGATACATACATTTTGTCTAGATGGATCATCAATATTAGGTACTTTGGAGAGAAAATGATATCAAAAGATTGTTCACATTTTTTTCTACAGATCTTTGAGTGGAAACAATTTGACTTTTGTCAGGAATGACACATTTGAACATAACATCAACTTGCAATTTCTGTAAGTACATTTTCATATTGTATGATTTATAACCATATTGTCAAATACGTGTTAATGCAGTATTAGGTGAGATTTATTTTTCATTTTCTACTCTAGGCTGTAATGGCATCCATTTATGTTTACTTTCAAATACTCAATCCATAAAATGCAAAACTAATTAACATGAAAACTAAATATTTCAAACGAGAAAACAAAATATAATCCAATGCATATCACAAGATTGAACAGCTCTTTCAATTACAGAAGGATTGTCAAAAAAAGATCTATGTGTTTCCTTTAAAATTGATGTAGTTTAGAACCTTATAATTGCGTAAAATTTCACCATGAAGAACACTGTATTATTGTTACATAACAGAAGGTAAACAACAAACTTTATTCACCACTTATAAGTGTACTCAAACTTACACAGCAGGTACGTGTTCCATTTATTCATTTAAAAACAAATGATACGAGACACAAAGAGGGTGATGTTAAAGAGCTGGATTTTCAAACATATTTTTGATAGGTTTCTGATATATACAACGAAAACAAGTTTGGACATGTCATTCACATCCTTGTTGCTTTCTCAAAAAATCAAGCAAAATCAATCTGTTACAATGAAATACCTCTTGATTGTTTTATATATGTTATCAGGTATTGTATCGTATAGTTTTTACGCTTTTAAATTTCACCCTGCTTAGCCGAACCATTTTCTTTGTAAGAGTTATCTCTCTTTTCACTGTTTATCATCTGTGTGCATATTCTTCATTACAAAATAAAGATATCGACAAAATTATTAAATTTTTCGATACATCCTCAGAATTTTTTGGCTAATTTTTATTAACTTATAAACCGTTACCCGTATAACCCTGGAATGTTTATATTTGAGATCCCTATGTCCTAACGTAGAAAATGAGGTCAAGTTCAAAGGTCAAGGTCAAGTTCTAAATTTTGACAGTTCCATGTTTTTTGTATTTTCTCCAACACTTTAAAAGATATGTATAAAAGAACAAAATGATAACTATATGGTAATAAAGATATGTTACATTTGTTCTGATACCATCTACATGATCTAATGACATCTTATAGGAGTTAATGCCCCTTAAATGTTCGATTAAAGGTTATTTGAATACAACTTTAACTTGGTTCTTATAAAGCCATATGACCTTGAACAAAATGTAAGGTGATATATGACCTTGAAAAAATACAACCGGAGGTGACATTGAGAAAACCGGTAGTACATATTTTTGCACTTTTCCATGTAAAAGTACTCTGAAATCCATATATTTTGTAATATAGATACATAAATTATCACTCAAGACTAGAACTAACTTTCGATAAACCGGAAGTGGCCAATTATCTCCCGTTGTACACATAAAAGTAAATAGAAACTATATATTTTTGGAATCAGAGTGAAATAAGCTATCATATGAGATTGGAAGTAGCATATTATCTCCTTTAGTTCACTTTTAAGCATATCAAAACCATTTATTTAAAGCATCAGTTTGAGAAACTACCTTCTTTTCAAAATTTCCTTTAATTGTTCTCTAAACAATTGGGTTTTAATTGTTTGTTGCAATTCTTTATAGAACAAAATTAACAAAAATATCGAACTCCGAGGTAAATCTAAACGGAAATTTAAAGTCAAAATCAAAACCTCAAACATATTAAATGAATAGATAATAAATGTCATATTTCTGACCTTGTACAGGCATTTTTTAATGTAGAAAATTGTGAAATAACCTGGTTTTATAACTAGCTATACATCTCGCATTATGTACTGCGTGAGAATGTGTCTTCTTGCTGTCTACATTTTTTTAAATCGGCATCGGAATAACAAACAAAAAATGCATTCGAAAATATAGTGATCGGTATAAATAAAAGGATTAGTGCAATAACAAACAATAAATTTGCATTTTTCTTATAAAGATTTGCATTTAAAACTCAATTCAGGTGTTACTATTAAAATATACTTATGTACACCGCAGTTTCATTTCATCATATCATTGTTTATATTGCCTTAACAAAACTGTAACCTACAATTAAATAAGTACACGAATCAGAATGTATGCACGTTTAAAACACTCAATTTTAAACAGGTTTCTTGACTTAGTATGTGATTGTAACGTTGCCTTTTGGTCCTGGCTAAAAACGTTGGAGACAAAGAGGTATTTGTATGGAGTCATAAAATGTTTGGATCGGAATGGTATTGATCTGTCAAGTCTTCAAGCAAGTGATTTTGATAATTGTGACGGTAAGCTTTAACATTATTTCTGATTAAAAAAAAACCAATAATGATAAAAGGTTGTAGTCTGCATCGCTAATTTGGATTGTGATATAAACACGTAATTTTACAGTCGTTTTTATATTTATAATGGAGCGGGGAACACTACAAAAAGATAAACAACCACACTGACTACTTTTTTCTCCTGAATGACCAATTTATTAGAAAATCGTACAGTTCCGTTCCCACACTGTGGTTAAGGTATCAATATAAATGATTTTATTTTTCACTTTTTCCACTGAAATAATATTAATAAGTAAGAGTAATACAATTGAGAAATGCATGACTTCTCTTATGGTTTTTCTAAATAATGTTCGAAAACATGACTCTTTTTATTTATTATCTGTATGTTTTCTGTAGCCAAGCTACGATTAAGGACTGAACAATTCGAGTTTGTGAACTTAATGAACATATCTGGAAAAAAATAACATCTTTTTGTAATCACTTCAAAAGTTAAATATCCGATAAAAGTGATAATGCTAGAGGGGAAACCGCCAACAAATGCAAGAGTTACTTTATTTTATAAATGAACTAATGGTTTTGATAACTGCCAATATAAAGTAGAAAATGCAGATTGTTAATAGCGGGTAATACTTCAAGTCTTTATCCATAATAAGGAAATAGTGGAGACAGATAAGTCCTTAATATTGTCGAATCGTCCAGTCAGATAAACAACTCCACACTTAAATATTTGAAATAGCATATCGGGGACCCTACGATGTGTCAACGGTGTCAGTTGAAAAGATGTGTACCATAGGGTGCAGTAAGTTGATTCTTCACATTCACTTACAAACCTTGTTTCGAGTGTAAGATAAACTATTTATTTCTGTAAATTGACTGCTCCCTTTTCCATCTCTAGCTAAACCATATAAGAGATTGGTGAAATTGGGATTGCCGTAGATTTAAAACAACTAGCTACACGCCCGGTATCTTTGTCTATTCGTTTTTTTTAAAGACATACAGCAGGCTTCATATAAGCATTGTTAATTTTCTGTGATAAACGACGATATGATAATTCTTAAAGAAAACTAAATTTGAAGACAATTAAGCCGATGCACTTGATAAAAGTGGGTAATCAATGCAAGTTAATATATTTTTTTTATATCAGTTAAGTGACACAGGGTGAAAATTTGCCGGAATTTTTGACATTCCAATGTGGTTTAAAATTTGAAATGGAATCACCTTCGTTTAGGTAGTCTGGTTCGCATGTACTTTTGGTTGAAAGATTTGCTGTCCTGAAGACCAACAAAAGGGATTGAAACCATTTTATTAGAATAACTATATAACGTTTACTATTATCTCGTGTATCTGTTGTAAGGTGAAACGACTTTAAGGATTTGATTGTAACACCCCAATATGATTGGAGTCGTTGTGCTGTTCATCAAACGTTCAACGTCTATTGATATTCTCTCAAACTTATCTTAGAGTCTACGTTGTAATGAATAAACACTTAACATTTACTATTTATCACTTGGAATTGATCCCTCATTTAAGGTGTAGGTATACATTGAAGGGTTACTCCCTTTCGAGGGGTTGTTCCCAATCCTTTGCAAAGATTTCTTGATAACGACAGTTTTCTTTTAGTCTAGACCATCGTAAATGAAACAGTTGAGACGTAGAAACATGCTTGAAACATGTCGTGTCACACAAACGACTTTAAATCACTCCTTAAAATCAGTTATCTATATCAAAGTCAAAGGATAAAGTTTTAAATAGGGCGATTTTTCTTTCTTTTATTTTTTGTTTTCGTTATAACAACAGTTTTCGTTTCTGGACTATCATTAAAAGAAAAAGAGACGTCAAAAGTTTGCTTCGAACAAGTGCGTCGCAGAGTAGTTAATAAATGATCATTTTGTGACATGTGTCGGACGCCATTTAACCATATCATTTTGTTAAACAATACAATCAACACCTTTATTGATTAGTCCTTTGTTGTCGATATCACAAAATGCAATCAGCTGATTATTGATTATCTGTCAAAATCTAAACGAGTTTAAATTGAATTCCGAGTATATTGTCTGATCCGATAAAATCCGAGAAACCCCAAAAAATGTAAATAAACAAGATGACTGAAAATAAATCGTAAAATATATTTCTTTCGCCAAATTCTTTCGCCAATGATGAATTTTAATCGCTACAATTATTATTTGTGGCAAATTACGAAAATGGCGACCGCCAGTGGAAACCCTGGAAGTCCGAGCCCGATGTCAGAATAGGTTACAAGATAAAGAAAGCAAAATGACAATGACATAAATTAACAAAGGAGTACTAGTGGTTACTGACCCGCACTTTCAAATGTACAATATTTTGTTATAACAGATATTGGGACAGTCAGTGATAAATAAAATATTAATTATGCAATTTAATTGATTTATTACTTAAATAATGGTATATGTATAGGCACCACAAATGTTATATACAGTACCTAAACTTTGAATGCTACTTCCTAATGAAAAGATTAGCGAGTTCAATATGATTAGCTATCAAAGTATTGTGCACATTGAAGATAAAACAAAATATAATTTTACAATGACTATCATTATATCAGTAACGTGTGTAATTGTGACAAAATAGTTGTTTGCACATCTTCAGTAAAAGAAAACATTTATTTAGAAAACGAATGGGATCCTGGTATAGTATTATCAAAAGTGGATTAAATATTTTTTAAAGTTCTCATTATATTGGGTTTTTTTTTATAATGTAGTATAATCCTAAACATTGTACTTTGTGTGAACTTTGCTTTTTACTAATATACGCAGTTATAAGCCTTAATCTTCATATAGCTTCTTCTGTTTAACAAATAATAGTGTTCTATTTTTATATGTTGTATAAATATATCATATAATTTTAAAAATACTTGTTAATTAATAATAATAATCAACACATTTTGAATTGTAGTGAATTCATACAATATAAATGTGAAATTTCACTTTATTACACTATTTCAGTAAATTACATTTTAATCTCATCTTCAGTTAATCAAGTTATATGATAAAACAAGGTTGTGTCTTTTTGACATCTTGTATGTTACTTTTAATGTTACCTTTACTAACACTTTATTTATTTTCCAGGTATTGATCATGTTAATATAATTCCGGAATTATCTCCATTGTCAAAATATACATTTAAACAAAAAAGTGAGATGAGGTACAGGAGTCTATTCAATATCTAATGCAAAAATTGGTAACTCAAAGAAAAACTTCGAACAAAACAAAACACCACACAGAGATTGAAATATACGTAATTCATAAAACCCGGTGAAACCTACGTTGCTTCGAATTCCAAACATGACATACATGTGGTTAGTAATTAAACTAAATTGTATTGTAACGCAAACAAAGTTTGCTAAGAGTATTCGCTTATTCTAGATTACTGCATTTGTACATTCATTCTTAAGTGGCACAATCTGTGACGTAATTCCAAGTGAAAATTGCAGATGAGTCGAATTCAAAAATCAACTCACAATGGAGAAAACGAGGATGGATTATCGTTCTACGACAACTCGATCATGTCCATATACAAATGTAACAAATATATGACATAACGTGCCAATTTTAAACACCGTGTCATAACGTACTGTATTATTTTCTTTATGAATTTTTAAAGTAATTTGATTCCTTTACTCTGTGCATATTATAGAGTGTTAAAGATGGCACAAAATGATACGTATATATGATGCACTGGGTAATGCACCCATCATTTTTAGCTTTGTAAATTTCCTTTTCTATTTTTTAGACTTCAATTTCTTATTTTCTGCCATTTACAATGATTAAGAGGACGAATTCATGTTGTATTTTATTAATTACCAAATTAAAAGTATCTGTTATTTTTGTCTTCAGACTTATAATTGTGAAATGAACTTTGCAGTTTGGATCGCTTTTGTTCTTTAGTTTTTCCAGGTAGGAAATGCAGCATGTTGGAGTGATGAGCTGTTTGCTCTGGTGAGAGATTCTAATAATAAAATTGAAAGATGGTAAGACTGTTATGCCTGTTGTGTGCGTTGTTGACATTAAAATGATACCGATCCATTATCTCCTTAAAATAATGATATTGCCAGGAAAAATGTAAATGTACATTTATCAATAGTTTACCCATAGCTTTAGATAGTTTAATTATAATGTCTCTGATATAATTAATTGATTTTTCTTTCTTTTACAAACATTGAAATTTGGATTAAAATATAATAATGTTAAATATTTACCAATATTGATAGTGTACAGCTTACTTCGCTTTTATTTTCTCTAATAAAATATATCATCTTGGAACAGAGAATGGAAACTAGGAATATGTCAAAGAGACAACAACTGGACCAAAGAGCCCCCTTACCAAAAAAGTCAAAATCACCAATGGTTCTGCAACGTAGCAAGAAAACTCTGCATCTAGATGCGGGCTTAAAAGAGGGACGAAAGATACCAGAGGGACAGTCAAACTCATAAATCGAAAATAAAAGAATAAACAACACGAACCCCACAAAAAACTAGGGGTGATCTCAGTAGCTCTGGAAGGGTAAGCAGATCATGTTCCACGTGTGGCACCCGTCGTGTTGCTTATGAGATAAAAAAAAAATCCGGTAAATAGTCTAATTCGGTAGGTCACATTTAGGAAAGGGAAGGGGATTGTAGTTACGCCGTAAGCAACATATCCGTTATCATTTGTGAAACGGTTATTCAATAACGGTCAACTAACTCGTGATGGCGTCCGTAAAATTTACGAAGAGATGATTTCAACTTCACCATTTGGAACTCTTGATTTAATAGCTTCCTTATCAGCAACAACCCTCTATCAAGAAAATCATGATAGGAAATGCAAGCACGGGAATATCGTATCAATTGGGAGATATATACACCGTATGCAGGTGCTGCTGGAATGTTGATACTTAAAAATGGAAAGTTCACAATTGGGAAGCTGAAATCATCTCTTTTGTCGTAAAGTTTTGTTTTCAATCGACCCTCATTGTCAATTTCTAGATGTGAGTCAACTGTCTTTAGTAGGCTATGTCTCAATGATATGATATATGGAGAGTAAGACAAAGCAAAATAGAATAAAATATGTATATGAAACATCTCCCCAAAAGAGGCGTGTTTGTAAATCAGTTGTTTACAAAATGCAACCTTTAAAATGTGATTTGGATTACCGGAGAGAAAATTTCAGAGTCTGAATTTTCAGTTCTCCTTGACACCATTTTCGATGATATTCCGTCAGATACCGACGATAAATGGTTAACCCGTGCAAAGAGAAAGCCATATCTTTAATACGTAAAAGACACCGTTGTAGGTTTCGAAAAAGAGCAGATTATGCCGCTACAAGGCAACACTCGCACCCGCAAAAGGTAATAGGGATTAATATAAGTTGCAATAACTTGTTTCCCAATCCACTTTTAATAAATTTAGCATGACCAATAAAACTCAGTATGTCAAGTTTAATATTGAAACAGTGAAGCAGACAATGGGCATGATGTCAGAAGAATTGCATTCTTTAGTTTGGAAGAGTTGCGTTCTCTATTTTAACAAATAATTATAGTTAATCTAGAACTGAAAAGATATCATTCTGGCAAGCAGCATTTAAAATCACGAAAGAAATAACTAAAACAAATATTAATAAAGGAATATATATATATTTCAATATCAATTCCTTTAAAAATCATGCGAATTTCACTAAGAGGCTGCCACATCAATAACTTTAAAGGTGCTTGAAGAAGCATTATACTACTTCTTATGCTCTCTCGATTGGAAGCTTTCGAATGTCAAACCCTGTGTAACTCTTGACGCTTTTTTCAACATTCTTCAGCATCAATTTTAAGACATGATAGACAATTATCAGACCCATAGTGCCATCTTTTTCTACGAAAGTGAGCTGGCAATGTAATAAAATTAGTTATACATTTTGTCAAATAAGCGATATATTAAGACCAAGAGTTTCTAAAAAGTAAATTTCTAAAAAGTAAAGTTTCTAAAATCACAAAATACTGAACTTCGAGGAAAATTCAATCGGAAAGTCTATAATAGCATTGCAAAATTAAATGACAAAACACATCAAACGAATAGACAACAACTGTCATATTCCTGACTTGTTACTTGGACCATTTCCTAACTGAATGGTTCTTTGTGTAGAATGATAACATATATTGAGTATCAAAATTTTCTGGATCATTTGTACCAACTTTACACATCTTACATGCAACCGTCTGTGCAAACGGGAAAAATATATCTGCACTAATCCTTGATGCGCTTTATTACAAATGTTCGACTCATTTCAGTCATTGTTTTACAAAAAAGTACAAATTGTTAATATGGGAAAAGCTGAGTTGTCCGAGCGACCGTCTTGTGTAGAAAGATAGACAACTTTGGTAATTATTATCGGTAAAGAAGTAGAACGGAGTGCTTTCATATCTGTTTAGCATAAAATTTGCGCTACACCTAAATCAGATATTGGTTATGTCCTAGATTACGTTTAGGACAAACATTGTATATAAAAATATATATGTCCTATATTTAAATCAGATATCGGTTATGTCCTAGATTATGTTTAGGACTAACATTGTAAATAAAAACTGTGTTTGTGTCGCAAAACACAGAAAGTTTGTATTTCTATCAGATTGTATGAACTACATTTTTAGCTCACTTGGCCCAAGTGAGCTTTTCTCATCACTTGGCGTCCGTCGTCCGTCCGTTAGCTTTTACAAAAATCTTCTCCTCTGAAACTACTGGGCCAAATGTATTCAAACTTGACCACAATCATCCTTGGGGTATTGAGTTTGACAAAACTGTGCCCGACGACCCGTTCAATCAACCAAGAGGGCCATCATGGCTGAATAAAGAACATAGTAGTAAATTGTAGATTGTGGCTTATATCTCTGAAACCGAAGCAAGACGAGCAAATCTGACATGGATAAAATTGTTTATCAGATCAACATCAGCAAAGAAAACGCTACAAATAAGTCATCATGACCAAACTGGTCAATTGATCCCTTAAGGAGTTATTGTCCTTTATAGTAAATTTTTAACAAATTTATGTAATTTTTTGTAATCTTTGTAATAAAACGTAGGGGTAAAATGCAGAATTTGGTTTATATCTCTGAAACCAAAGCATTTAAAGTAAATTCGACGATTGGTTAATATATTCATCAGGTAAAGATCTATCTGTCCTGAAATTTTCAAACGAATCAGAAAAGCAGCTTGTATGGTTGCTGCCCCTGAATTAGTAATTTTAAGGAAATTTTGCAGTTTTGAGTTACTGTATTGAATATTATTATAGATAGAGATAAACTGTAAACAGCAGTAATACTCAGCAAAGTATCATCTACAAATACGGCAACATGACCAAAATGGCCATAGGAGTTATTGCCCTTTACAGTCAAATTTAACAATTTTTCGTAAATTTTTGTAATCTTTACAAAAGTCTTTTCCTGAAACAATAGAGACAAATTTAACTAAACTTGGCCACAACCAGCATTGTGTTATCTAGTTTAAAAGGAAAATGCAGTTTTTGACTATATCTCTAAAACTACAGCAAAAATATTTATAACGGTTGCATTATTTCATGCATCAATTGTAATTTAAAAATATCAGGTAAGCCACACAGGCTCCTTTGAGCCTCTAGTTGTTTTCTCTGCTGGATCAAATACACTATTTTTTTTAAATACTATTGGAACTGCATAAATATATCATTCCTATTGTAAACGCCAATATTTGACAGGACAAATTATTGAAAGATACATTGTATTTTTATCTCATTTATGCACGGTTTAATTTCAGAAAAAGAAAATCAAAGGGATCAAATTGGTCACTTAGCTTCAACATGTCATTGATGTGAAATATATCTTTAAAACAGCACTAGTATCATTGGTATGTTATCTATATGAGTTAAGGCCCTGCATTTAAGATTCTACCTAGATGTTTTAAATGCTTTGTAAAATACATAAACAATGAGTTATAACTTCAATTTCAACGAAAAAAATTCTAAAACATATCATCATCAGCTTGAACATTTACGAAAATTCAAATCTATTGAATATTTCATTCCTTTTTTGTGAAGACCAATTATTTGTTTATATGATTCCCGAAAAAAATCCAAGCATTGCCCTTCTTGACATTATCTGTTTAGTAGTTCCTTCAGTAATTGTAACACTGATTGATCAAAATTCGTTAACCGTTCTAGGGAAACAATATTTGTGTTAACAGATGCTGCATGCGGTTTTTTTTAATACACATGAATTTTTCTTATAAAAATGTGTGTCTTTGATTTATCATATTAAGTCTATATTGACCCTGTTTTACCTTCTTTCAGATGGTGCTTATTTAAAGACTAGCCAGATTTGAATCGAAAGTGGCTGTGGATCATTCGAACTTTCAATTACCCGACTACATCTTAAAAAAACTCTGTTTGAACCACAGGACTTTTAGAAAAGGTTTCATTGAAAATATAAACAGTTACTAAAGTTACATTTTTGTCGAGCCTTCGACTTTAGTCGAAAAAGCGAGACATAGCGATCCTACATTCCGTCGGCGTCGGTATCGTCGTCGTCGGTGGCGTCCACAAATATTCATTCTGTGGTTAAAGTTTTTGAAATTTTAATAACTTTCTTGAAATATCCTGGATTTCTATCAAACTTGGACAGAAGCTTGTTTATGTTTATAAGAAAGTATCCAGGAGTAAATTTTTAAGAAATAAAATTTCATTATTTCCGTATTTTACTTATAAATGGACTTAGTTTTTCTGCCAGAAACCATTACATTCACTCTGTGGTTAAAGTTTTTAAAATTTTAATAACTTTCTTAAACTATCCTGGAATTGTACGAAACTTGGCCAGAAGCTTGTTTATGATCAGAAGATAGTATCCAGAAGTAAATTTTGGAAAAACAAAATTTCATTTTCCCCGTATTTTACTTATAAATGGACTTAGTTTTTTTCTTCCAGTTAACATTACATACAGTCTGCAGTTAAAGTTTTTAAAACATTTTTAAGATTCTTAAACTAGCCTGGATTTTTACCAAACTTGGACAGAAGCTTCTGATAATCAAAAGATAGTATCGAGAGGAATAATTTTATTGATTTTTTTCACCATTTTTTATGAGTTTGTGATTAACAGCAAAAGTAGGCGAGACACTGGGTTCCGCGGAACCCTTCCAAATTTTTTGACTATGTAAGCATTTTTTTTTCCTATGACAATTGCAAACAATTCGATGAGGAAATTTGGAAAAAATATATATATCAACAATTATGATAGGCTTTTATTAAGAGACTATTATCTCTAAATTTGATAAATAAATGATGAATCAGGTTGCTTTATAGCCGATACGGGTGTCAGTTGATATTTTGTGGTTTATACGTTGTTTTGTACTATTATTTGTTTGTTTTTTATTTGATTTTTTTGGTGTTAAAGCGCAACTTTTAAGCAACGCTTTTTGGGCTATTTCGTAGCGGCAAGTTTTTATTGGTGGAGGAATCCGGAGTATCTAGAGAAAACTACCGACCTTCGATAGGAAAACTGACAATCCTAGCCAATTGAGATTGGAGTCGTGTGCAGCCGCACGAGCGGGGTTCGAACTCACAACCTCAGTGTTGACTGGCTAGTGATTAAATAAGTAACCTCTTAGACCACTCGTCCGAGGCCCTTGTAATGTACTTCTATATCAATTATCTATGAATTGCTCTGTCATATAGCATGTATTTGTTCTGTATTCCTGTCACGTAATGTTGTTATTTTAGTGGTAGTTTCAACATTGTCATATAAACGAGAGGTTTGGTTAGCCATAAAACCAGGTTCAACCCGCCAATTAGTTTTTAATGTCTTGCACTAAGTCAGGAATATGGCGTACGTTGTTATCTATACTAGTTCAGTTTCTATGTACGTTTGCATTTCTAGTTGTTGCATCTCAAGTGTTTCTGTTGCTCCGTTTTTTTTCTTCTTATATTTGATGGTTCCCTCGATTTTGTTTTGTTACCCAGATTTGCTTCGCTCAATCGATTTATGACTATTGAACGGTATACTTTTTTTGCCTATATTAAAAGAAAAGAAATTAGCCCAGTCTTTTGATTTCTCCTTTCGGTATATTGATGATGTACTGTCTCATAATAATAATAGATTCAGTGCTCACTTACATTTAATATATCCAAGTGAACTTAAAATTAAAGATACTACCGACACATATAAATCTGCTTCATATTTAGGCCTTTTTCTCGAAATGACTACTGATGGTAGGTTGAATACCAAAATTTATGACAAACGCGATGATTTTAATTTTCCTACAGTCAACTTTCCATTTCTGAGTGGCAACATCCCAGAGGAGTGTATGTGCATATGGAGTATATGTGTCTCAATTGATTCGTTACTCTAGAGCTAGCTCAAAGTACGTTGATTTTGTTGAACGAGGAATACTGCTTTCTCAAAAGTTGCTAAGACAGGGCTATGAATCAATCAAATTAAGGTCATCACTCAAGAATTTTTACGGTCGCCATCATGAGCTGATTGACCATTGTGACAAAAGTGTGTAAGAAATCATATCTGATATTCTTCCTCAGTCATAATAACCTTCCATCATTACCGAACTGAACAAAGAAATAATACGACGGGTGCCGTATACGGTGCAGGAAATGCTTACCCTTCCGGGGCATCTGATTTCACTCCCGGTTTTTAGTGGAGTTCGTGTTGTTTCTTATTTATTATTTATAACTGTTGATGTAAATGTCCTTTGGTTTTTTGAGTCTTTGTTTAATCCTTGGTTTTGATTGTTATTGTCTTAATCCACTATTCTCCATATAAGGAAATGTATCTACCATGTCATGGATATAGCAGTGGTTTTCCAATTGTTTGATGTGTTGGAGCTTTTGATTTTGCAATTTCGGAAGGGACTTTTTGCTTAACTTTTCCTTGGTGTTAGGTATTTTGTTATTTCACTTTTTGTCATAACATTGGTAGAATAAAAATGGTTAATTGAACTACGTATTATTGGAACAATCACACAAGCTATAAGAGATTTCGTATACGTATGAGAATGATGAATCAAATATTTTGGATTATAGGCAGATATCCTTATTTCTTAAATTTCGAACTTTGAAACATGAAATTTCCAATAGAAACTGGAAGATGGCAAAACATAGAAAGAGAAAACAGAAAATGTGTATTGTGTAATTCAGATGCCATTGGTGATGAATACCATTACATTTTTAATTGTTCAGCTTTTGATAACTGTAGAAAACAATGTATTGCATTTTACTATAGAAATAAACCAAACACATTGAAGTTTTATGACTTAGTGATTCCAAAAAAATGTACTGCACTGAACGAACTATGTAAACTTATTAAGGAGATCAATAACAAATTGAACTTTTCTGGGTGAACAATTGTGAATGCCTCTATCTACTTTCGTACATTATTTATTTATGTAATTGTTTAGAAATATGTTTAATTATCTCTATACCTTTGTAATTTGGTTTGTGAGAATAAAGATATTTAATAAATACACAAGCTTAGAATATTGTAAAGTGTAAGGATACAATCATCTCTTGAATGGTTGTATTTAAAAATCAGTTTCATTGTCAGTGCATGTTTGCAATAAATGCATTTTTAATTTAGCTTAATTAATAATAGCTTCCTTTAATAGCTATTTCATTTATGGATTAGTTTAGTGATGCAAGGACTTTATTTCAAATTTGCAAAATATAGAAATTGTGATTTAGACATTAGATGACACAACAGTACAATGAAATGTTAAGAAAAGTTTTCTGATTGTGATTATGAATGTAAATCATGTTATATTTTAGCGAGGAAGTATTTTTTTACTTATGTTCAGTTTAAATCATTAAATTCAAAATTTGACTACAACTACATTTCATTTTACAGCCGTTGAAATTTAGGGAAGCAAGATGCCGCCCCCTCTTTTATGGGAAACTGTTGATTGATTATTTAGGGATTAACTAAAGCATAAATGGAGAGGACCACCCTCTTAAGCTATCAGTGCACCCCCCTTCTTTATTAAAATTTCTGGATCCGTTACTGCATCCGATTATGTCAGGGAAATGTTGAAATACAATGCTTTTAAAATATATTCAAAAGTTCCTTTTTCCAATAATCTGAGATTTTAAAACAGTTTATATAGAGTCTAAATAGATTTATATATGATTAAATTTTCATTTTTTGCATTGCTTTGAAATTGTAAGTTTTGTTTTAGTATAAATTGGAAGTATAACGTTAACAGTACTAATGTCACTGCATCAGCAAACTTCATATTAATTTGATTTCACTGTATGTTATAAATTTAACTTCGAGTCAGTTTTCATCACGAATTATTTCAAGTTGATAAATGTGCTTCAGGGCATTTGTAAATCATTCATATAAAATCTTTGTTTTTAACTGAAAAAGGCCTAAACAAAAGGTTAATTCTTTACTAAGAATATGATTTCATTCATTCTTCACAATTAAGAAACACCAAATTTTACAATTTCATTGGACGAGAGCACTTTGCTTTATTCTAAATGTTAAAAAGTCTCAGAGAAAAGAATTGCATACACAAGGTGTTATTGTTCAAATACCTAAAACTAGAGGCTTCCAAGAGCCTGTGTCGCTCACCTGTATCTCCTGTGGTTTGGAAATCATGTAAAGATAAGGTTAAAATCAAAATAGATAGTATAAGATACCCCAATAATGATTGAGACCAAGTTTGGTTTAAATTGGCCCAGTAGTTAAATTAAAAGCAGGTCATCCCAGTGTAGTCTTACAATAGTTACTGAAGACCCCCTTATCATTATTTAAATTCGTGTTCAGAATCAAGAATTTTTTCATAGAAACAATACAAACATTATTCCTGCAATTTTGGCCCAGTGGTTTCAGAGAAGATGATGTATAATCAGACAAACAAAGACGAATGAAAATAATGAGTGTTCACCAGATCCTGTACGGCCTATATGTCAAGTAAGCTAAAATGGTCCAATTATACCTCAGCTCCCGTAAATTAAACATTGTCAAATTACTGCCAGTATTATTCAGTCAAGAAAATATAAGGACAAATAATATAACAGAGTATGCAAGAAATCTGTCAAAAAAATCTCAGACCATTACCATTTCACCTTCAACGGGAGAGTGGCTTGGGAATGTTATAACTTGAAGTCATTGCTGTATGTTTGACAGATATATATCCATTTCATAGGATTAAATAGAACTTCAAATTATATAGACTGAGTTTTATTCATGAAAAAAAAAATATTCAAATCATAACAATATACATTTTCACAACAATGAAATAAATAAAAACAAATAACGATGTCATATATTTATGCATATCAATAGCAATACAAAATGTTATCTTTCAAAAAAGCTGAAATAACATCCATTCAAGTTTGCAATGCAAAACAACAACATCAATTATCCATTTGCTTACATCTCAACATCAAAACTTAACAAATTTAAGCTTAACATTCAAATCTGATAGCTTACAATTCATTCAAAATTAAAAAAAATGTTCATATTTTGGCCAAATCACAGAATAAAATAGTTTTGTTTAACATGTCTTTTCTTGCATATGGTCGATTTAGTTACTATTTATCTTAACAAATAAATTTTCAAACTGAAGTCCCTTCACTCATCATTTTTAATCTGCCACCTGTTCATTATTGATTGATTCATTGATGTGTGCTTAATATCTAGTCCCAATATTTCATGCATATTCAAGACAAGAAGAATAACAATTGATACTATAGGTAGGTTATGGAAGGTTGGGTTTGATTGCGACTAAGGCAGGAAATTTATCTATCACTCGAAAATTAGCTTATGTTGGAAAGGCACCATATGGTCCCCACAGAGGGTTATCGAAAGCTGTGTGTTTGATTGCGACAAAGGTAGGAAATTTATCTTGACACAATGGATGACAATAGATCAGATTTAAAGTCCCCATTCTGACTGCAGATAGCTGTAGAGTTATACATCCAGGGCACCAAAAAAAGATGACCAAATTTAAAAATGCTTTTTCTGTCAATTTTTTCAACTAGAACAGAGGTAGTAAAGGTGACCATATTTTTATACCCCAATCATTCCTTGCATTTCAAAATCCCAGGCAATGCACAAATAATGAATTCACTTACAAATAACTTTCAACCTATCATGCATAATTATTAATTACACAGTAAATTATTAAAAAACGATGTATTGGCCATGTCTGGCAAGAAATTAGCATACTTTAGATTCCTTTATTTTTGTCTGTACCCATTTTCGTGGATTGAGGAATATTTGCATGTTCATTGATGTTCGTGTATATTTAATTCTGTGGATTTGCCCCAAACCTGCATACACTTTTACACAAAATTTGTCGTTTTTGAACATTTTATTTCGTGGTTTACCTGTACCCAAGAAATCAACGAAAATTGGTATCCAAGAAAAATAATAAATCCAAGCTATTAAACTTTAATCAGATTACTGGAAGGACAAAAAATATGATGTCATTTTATTAAATGCAAAAATTTTGGAATCAAAGTAGCAATTTCTTCATAAAATTTAGCAGTTTTGTCTGAAATATTAGAAACTGCTTGGCAACTATGAAATTTTGCATTAATTCTAAAAAAAGCTGATGCATGAACTTACTCGACAGTTTCATGATAGAATTTAAATCCCAAGAATTACAACCTAAATAATTTTTAAGAAAATAAATTGTCAGATTTTTTTTCAGATTATAACATCAACTTTGAATCAAAGCTTGAATATTTCTTTCATTGAAAACTAGTGTGTCAAGAATTTTACATTAAAATGGATCTTTTAAATAACTCCTTCCACATTGTAGATGGTGATGCCATGAAACAAAACAGATAAATGTATTCAACAAGATGATTGAAAATAAATAAGTGTATAAAACATGTACATGTATCTGGAATCTTCAGACACATACATAAGGAAAGGGCACTTTTAATAATATATATATGTGTTTAAATGAATCTATTATCTCACTATAAAATAGGGTAATCATGATAGCTTTAAGTCATTGTGAAATATACACTTGTATACTTTTTTGTTAAAATATATGAAAAAGTAAGTGAACAGAAACTATTTTCTTATACACACATGCACAACATTAAGATGAACTTTGATCAAACTTAAAGCCCAGACTTGGGCATAACAATACATTTTTGAAGTAAAATGAAAAAAAGTTCTACAATGACTTTTAGTAACTCTTTTGATTTATACTATTTTCACAATTATTTTTAAACCCAGATACCACATAAACATGATTAACAAAAAATGATCCATGTTCATGGCTGATAATACATGTAATAATGAAATATGTAAACGTTATGTTCATGTTGTTGTATGATCGATGCTATAGATTTTTTTGAAATGACATGATTATACCTACATTATCTATCCAAATTCTAATATGCCACAGAACTTTATGTAATGTTCAATGTTTAAAATGAAAATAATATATAATTCAGATTAAAGTCATGAAACAAGTGTTTGGTGAAAAATAATATTGTCCAATTTTTGAATCATCGTATGTATTATATCATAAACTTAGTCTTCTGTGCACACAATTTTATCTTTTTTAACGCATCCATATCGTATAATCGTCTTTTTTTTTTCGCTGTCTGTTATGATGTGAGAATATGGCAGCTAATTAATTGTCGTGTTTTGAATCTGTAGTTTACCAATTGTCACCTAGGTAAACAATCAACATAATTTGAAGATTCATATGACTTTAACGTACTTTACACAAAACAAAAATATCTTAAAACATCAATTTTGGGCATGTTGGGTTAACTAACAATTCTGAATTGACAATTGTTTATTTGCATCCTGAATATTAATAAACAATTTATATTCAAATGCAAGATGCCAATTTCAATGTGTTTGACAAAGGGTTCAAAATAACCTTCATCAAGGAACAAAAAATAAAAAATTCAAACACTTAAAGATAAAGAGTATAAAAATTTAGTAAATGGGTGCATGTTGGACATTTAAGTGAAAAATTGTATAAATGTGTAAAGGGTTTCACTGCTGTCAGAGTAAACGTGAAATGTTTACTGCCAAAAAATAACTTAATTTTTTAGAAGAATACTGAAACTACTTAAACATTCTACCTTTTTTTTCAGATCCTATTTCATGATCTTGAAAATCTTCTGTCGAAGTTGTACAACATTCTAGGAAATTATTAAAATGTTTTTATTTAAACACTAGACTGTAATGTATCTAAATGTTACAGGCAAAACAAATTTAATCCATTTATCAGTAAAATATAGGGGGAAAAAATTGTCCAAAGGACACAGGGTACCATGCGCCATACCCACTATAATATTTTCTGGTTCAATAAACTGCAAAATCTTGGTCCAAATTCTACTTTTGCATACATATTTAAAAGTTTAATTAATGGAAATGAGTTTTAATTATCTTTAAGTTGTTTTGACCATTTTTCCATTTTCCATAACAAATTTTCATCAACAAAAAATTCAGCCTGATACAGGATGATCAAATGAATGAAAGCACACATAGACCTATAAACATAATACCCCTCTATTATAGTAGGCGGGGCATACACAATATTCCCTTACAGCCCGTGTATCACAGCAACATTTAATATATTTAATCACAGAAAGTAGGGAACATATAATTAGAGCAATCAACTTAGTACATCTCCTAATATCAAATAATTCTTCAAAGTCACTGGGAGTTCTAAATGTTGCACTTTATTGTGAATCTGCTGACCAAATGACCTTCTGAAAAAGTTCCTACACACTGCTATCAGACGTGGAGGTTCTGAGGCAAACTTTTTCAATAACGCTTGCATGTTTAAATCACGATTTTCACTAGGATACATATCGTCACAAAATACCCAAGCCTCACTATGAAGATTGTAACCAGCTGCTATCAGTAACAACATAATTTCAAAACATCCTCGGTCTACAGCAACATACAGAGGCGAGCGCGGCTTGGGATAAATCTGTACTGCCGTGTCACTTTGGGAATGTTGGTTAATACCTACACTTGCTACTTCCATTTCTACATTAGCGGTTAGAAGTAGTTTTACAATGTCTTTGTGTTTCATGTACACTGCATTCCAAAGAGGCGTGGCTTTGTAGCTGTTTTGGCAATTTGGGTCGGCTCCACATTCCAGAAGTTTTCGGACTCCCTCGACCATATTGTTGTATGCCGCATAATGTAAAGCAGTGTCCTTGTCCTTATCGGCATTGTTTACATTACAACCTAATGGCAATAAAATGTCAATGACACTCTGATGGCCCCCATGTGCTGCCAAGGCAATGGGCGTGTTACCGTCTCGTGTGGGTGTGTCGTGGTGCATTCCTGCCTTGAGCAGAATGTTGACTATCTGATAGTATCCATTCCACGCAGCAATGTGGATAGAGGAATATCTCTGAGGATTACTGACATTAATGTCCGATTTATGATTGACTAAAATCTGAACAATTTTTGTTGATCCTTGATAACAGGCTGTTAAAAGAGCAGTGGTTCCATCACTTGAGGTCAGATTGGGGTCGGCACCAGCCTGGAGTAACATCTGTACAATCTCTTCATTTTCTGTAAAAATATATTTATAATTTTTTTAATACAAATTCTCAAATCCTGTTAATGATTGCAAATAATAAAAGAAGAATGTGTCAAAAACACAAGCGTCATGATAGTAATAATTCAAACCATTGATGATTGATCAGCAAGTTTTCCATTTATAAACTCTCGTATAAAGGGACATAGCCCGTCCATGGTGAAAGTTTTGCCACTCAAATCAAACTCAATCAGTATTTGGTGGTAATAAACATTATGTTTAGAACTAAAGGTTTCATAGCATTTGGTTGATGTAAACTAAAGTTAAGGGTATGGAAAAGCCAAATTCAGCAATTTTTCCATTTATCATGTTAATAAAAGAAAATAACTAAAGATGGGTGAAAGTGACACTATAAAAATTAAATCTTGTGTAGTGTTTGCTGTTATAAATAAGCATTGTCATGATTGTGTATAAGTTTCATAACATTTGGTTGCGCCAAACCGTAGATAGAGAAGGCAAACCAACTTTGGGAAGTACAAACCTAAGGATGGATGGACAAGGGTAACTAGTTGAACAGTGTAAATCTATCATAACCATGTCATGCATGTTCATACATGTCATAGCTTTATCAGTAAATATTCTATTCCAGAAGCATTACACACTGATTTACATTTAACAGGCTATTATTTAAAGTTGGAATTATTTTTAATTATGGAATTTGTTAAATTTTCTGTGCTGGAAATTTTTAATAAATTCCATGTTTATTTGGTATAATAATGTTTTGAGCGGTTCATAACACTTTCCATATGGACCATAATTTGGTATTCGGCCTTTGGTTTCTTTTTGTATCCTTTTTTATAAGTTCTAAAATTTTAACTTTTATTTTGTGGGTTGTGTTGGTGTTAAAATAGTATGAATGGAACAATTGAGTTTTTTGAGAAAAAATTAATACATTTTGATTCACCGTTTACGTGACAGGAAACCAAACAGGAAACCAATCTTTATTTTCTTTATTTTGCACAATATAATTCAAAAGGCATAAATAAACACCATCACTAGTGTTACTTGCTTCATGTTAATATTTAAAATCTATTTTCAATGTTATATTAAAGTTTTTTTTAAACGTGACAGGAAACCATAAGAAACCGAAAGCATTTTTTTAGTTTTATTTTATTGCAAAATCTGCTTAAAATAATCTGAACAGTATACTTTTTCTTAAAATCCATCTTAAATGTAACAGTATTATAAAAATCCTAAATATGTGCTTGTTTTAAAAACAATTAGTACAATTTATTCAGAATTTTCCATATTTTCTTCGTTGATACAGGATACCATAATCGTTGTATCTTGATGTTTTGGCCAAAAAAATATATTTATATTTGGTTTTGAAATTCCAGTTATATAAAATTTATTCCAAATCATTGGCAATGTAAAATTCTTTAAATCCAGTAAAGAAAAACACTTTTAACTTGGAATTAAAATCTTTAAAATAGGCACCATGTGATATTTGTGACCTGTACACCATCTACATGGTTTCCACATTTTAACCTACTTTAGTGGGCTAAAATCAATAAAGTACTTCCTTTCAAGTCATGCCTGGTAAAAGTTTACTTTTCCTTTGACAAGTTTATTGCGTTTCTGAAAAGTGTTTGCAGAACATGAATAAAAAAAAATAATTAAAAATTGTGACAAAGTTACCAACTTTGTACATTCCTAGTGTAACGGTATATTAACATGCATTTTTCATTTAATTATCTTTATTCACCTAAAATATCCAGTAATATTTACTGCTGAAGCAAAATCAATCCAACGAACATCGGCACCATGATAAGAGACGTAATTTCGATTGAATTTTCCAAGGACCCTTTACATCGTTATTGGGAAACGTAGTGTGTTTAAACGTCGGTCAAATTTGAAATCGATTTTGTCAAGTCATTGGGCATTTATTTTCACACAAGATCGTATGTAACATTATGCACATAGGAATAATAATAGACCCCCGGCGCAATCTCTTTGAAAATTGTATTTTCCTTTTTTAAACAAGTCGAAACAAGTCTACAGATTATGATTGCTAACATCCCGTTGGAAACAAAAACAATGTTTAGAACTAGTATATCGTATGTCCGGTTGTAAGGGCGTGATCACATGTTAGTCACATGTTTCACGTATGACCGGAAATGATTAGAACTCAAGGACAAAAACAATTTTAATAAATAACTGGACTTCTGTTTCGTGTGAAATGTAACGCATAACGATAACGTCATTTTCTTACTTAATTATTACGAAGATCAAAACAAGAATGTAAATCATCTCTGATTTACCTGTTTGAACATCTCGCGAGAGTTCATATTTGCATATTGTTTTTAAGAATTCTATTACAACAAAGCAGATTACATCATCTAAAATTTGCGTTACGAAATCGGACACAAAAATCACGCCACTGTTCTTACATCTGCTACATAAATACTTATAGTTCTCGGCATTTTCTTCTCACTATTCTTATTGGTCGATGTTCTTTGTTATTTGAAAGCAAAAGTTACGAATTTGCCGGTGACGATTATCTATAAATCAGTCAGCGTTATGCTCTTCGGAAGCAAAAAGTAACGCGAGAAACGACACAAAAATACGGTTGTAGAATCTTTGAAATTCGTATATTTCAATTTTTTTTCTAGGGAAGAGTAGCATACACTTGTATGTTAATAAAAATAATGGCATCTTTAGATGTAGTTACAACTTTTCTTACAGTAATTCAAATTTTATCACTTTTCTATAGTTATAGGAAACGGAGCCCAATAGCAAATTATGGTCCATATAATGTATTTTGTATTGATAGTGTTGTGCGCGGCACAGTACATTCTATTGAAAATGTACTATCTTCTTTGTAAAAGAAAGTGTTGTGGGCAGCACAGACCATTGCAGTACAGAATAAGCATGGAATTTACTAGAAATTTCAAGCACAAGTTTAAATAATAGCCTGTTATTTTTTCTTCTTATTTTTAAACCTGCTTTTCTAATCTATTATTAAAAATTCAAAAATATTCAACATGGAAATGATGATTTTTTTTTAATTTAGCACTTTATAAGTAGAATTTAACAGTGCATACACAGATTTTATTTAAACAACTCTAACACATGTTTATACATACCAACATAAGTAGCAAAGAACAATGCTGATTCATGTCTCCTGTTCCTAGCATTTAGATTGACTCCTTTTGATATTAACTTTTTAACATAACAAGCTCCCCTGACGGTACCTAACATCAATGCTGAATTCCCCCGATCATCTGTCACATTGGGACTGGCCCCAGCATCCAGTAACATCCCAAACATCTCTTCATCCACCAAATGCATTGCCAAGATTACTGGACCTTCATTACTACTGTTCCGAATATCTAAATCAATATTCTTCACTTTCAACAACTTTTCTACGATGTCTTTAAAACGACTGACCATTGCTAAGGCCAGAGGGGATACTTTATCCGGATTACTCTGGACATTCACATCAACGTTTTGTGATAATAAAAAGTCGACAACATCAATTTGATGTTTCTTCACTGCAAAATGAAGTGCTGTCCTTTCATATATACTTGTTCTCACGTTAAGATTACAACCATACTGTTTCAACAGTCGGACAATATTCTGTAATCCCAATCCAGAGGCTATGTGTATCAAACTTAGTGATGGTTTGCAGTCCCTGAGTCTACTTTCATCACTGGAATGACAATGGCAAATTCCGCTTCGAATATCGTCCAATAAAACATCTAACAAAGCCTCCACTTGACTTGTGCTGTCTGGCAGTGAGGCGTAAGGGAAGGATTCATATATTTTGGCACATGTACATGTTTGATCAGTTTCTATAAAATATGGAAACAGTTAAATATGCAGCATTACAAAAAGTTCATATTAATTTTGATACATACCGATACACGTTTTATAAGAACATTATTGCAGAAAACTCCCCAAAAAAATATTTGTCATGTTTATTTTATTTTTACTTTACAGTTTGAGTTTTGATCAAGCTAAAGTGAGTCCCCTGTTATTTTCCACATGTTTGTTCCTTTGGTCTTCATGAATTGATGTCTCATATGCTCATTGGGAATGATATCACACTTCATTTTTAGCATTTTGATATTACATTTATATGTTTCCTCAAATTTATATAAAAAAAAAAAAAAAATAATTCAATTATTTTCCAGGTAGAAAACAAAAATAAATATATGTAATAAAATTATGTAGAAAAAAAAGAAGGGGTTAGTGGCCATAATTCTATAATGGCAACCTATGGATAAAACTAGAGAATTTCAAATATTTGGCAAAGAGTCAACAACAAAATGAGTGAAGCTGCTTCAGTTCTAATAGATGTTCAAAGCAATAGCAGATATATCCTCCTGTCATGGCTTTTAGTGCTATTGAGAATGCTTTAAAATTTGTGACGTCACAATTTCTATTGAAAAAGCATGCATAGTACCAATTCATATGACATTCAAAAACATAAGATCTGACCATATAGCAAATATACATTAACTCACAGACCAGTCACAATCCTTATAACTATATCATGTATACACTGCTTACTTTAAAAAAAACATGGATAACCAGATGCTCCGCAGGGCACAGCTTTATACGACCGCATAGGTTGAACCCTGAACGGTTGGGGCAAGTATGGACACAACATTCAAGCTGGATTCAGCTCTAAATTTGGATTGTGATTAAATAGTTGACACAGCATAGGTTTTGGACACAGAATGAATGTGGTCTAATGAACTTAAAATAAATTTTTTTGTCTTTGAGCAATCACTATGCTGTTGAATATCAATCCTCTCAAAAAAATGTTTGAAGAAATTTTCTTTTTATTTATGAAATCTGAAATGAGAAAAATTAAACCCCCCCCCCCCCCCCCACCATTTTATTTTCACATCCCCCTTTCCCTTTTTTCAAAACTGATCTCAATTCAAGTTTCTAATGGAGTTTGCAACAATAACTACTCATTTAAATACATCATAAAATATTAAAAGTAACAAAAAGTGCTTGTTATCACTGAATGGTAAAGAGTGTTTTAATTTATCAGTTGGTAGTAAAAGTGAATATACATTGTGCATTGTATAAAACAATGATTTAAGTTGATTCAACTACTATTCTGGACAATGAAAGATAACTCCAATCAATTGAAAATTTCTTGCTATTGCACAATATTGTGCAATTAGATATTTCTTGCTATTGCGCAATACTGTACAATTGAAAATATTTGCTATTGCACAATACTGTGCAATTGAAGATTTCTTGCTATTGCACAATACTGTGCAATTGAACATTTTTTGCTATTGCACAATACTGTGCAATTGAAGATTTCTTGCTATTGCTGAATACTGTGCAATTGAAAATTTCTTGCTATTGCACAATACTTAATATAATAATTTTGGATCCTGATTTGAACCAACTTGAAAACTGGGCCCATAATCAAAAATCTAAGTACATGATTAAATTCAGCATATCAAAAAAGCCAAAGAATTCAATTTTTATTAAAATCAAACTTAGTTAATTTTGGACCCTTTGTTATTTAATGTAGACCAATTTGAAAACGGGACTAAAAATTAAGACTCTACATACACAGTAAGATTTGGTATATCAAAGAACCCCAATTATTCAATTTTTGATGAAATCAAACAAAGTTTAATTTTGGACCCCGATTTGGACCAACTTGAAAACTGGGCCAATAATCAAAAATCTAAGTACATTTTTAGATTCAGCATATCAAAGAACCCCAAGGATTCAATTTTTGTTAAAATCAAACTAAGTTTAATTTTGGACCCTTTGGACCTTAATGTAGACCAATTGGAAAACGGGACCAAAAATTAAGAATCTACATACACAGTTAGATCCAGCATATCAAAGAACCCCAATTATTCAATTTTTGATGAAATCAAACAAAGTTCAATTTTGGACCCTTTGGGCCCCTTATTCCTAAAAACCTGTTGGGACCAAAACTCCCAAAAGCAAACCCAACCTTCCTTTTATGATCATAAACCTTGTGTATAAATTTCAAAGATTTCAATTTACTTATACTAAAGTTATGGTGCGAAAACCAAGAATAATGCTTATTTGGGCCCCTTTTTGGCCCCTAATTCCTAAACTGTTCAGACCTCAACTACCAAAATAAATCCCAACCTTCCTTTTGTGGTCATAAACCTTGTGTTTAAATTTCATTGATTTCTATTTACTTATACTTAAGTTATTGTGCGAAAACCAAGAATAATGCTTATTTGGGCCCTTTTTTGGCCCCTAATTCCTAAACTGTTTGAACTA